>NC_088335.1:25350000-25610000 GCF_036884655.1 Musa acuminata AAA Group
AACTCTAGCACTTGTTTACAACACTTATACACCCCAATAACTCAAGATTATAATCACACTTTGGTGCCTTTTCATGTTGAAAAGGGTGGGGTATTTATAGGCCACAATGACTTTCAAAAATGGAGCCAAAAAGTATCTCATCCCGGATTTCTAGGGTACTAGCAGTACCACCACCATTACTGGGCGGTACTACCACCTGACATCTGACACTAGGTGGTACTACCGCTTAGTTTGGGTGGTACCACTACCTGACATGGGCAATACCACCGCCGACAGTAATAACTACTGGCGATGCCACCGCCCAAACCACATGGGGTGCTATTTTCTAGGCGGTGCCACCGTCGGCCAGGAATTTAGCATCTTGGTTGGGCCTTGACTCTAGCCCAAACTAGCCAACATTGAGCCCAATTGGCCCCTAATAGAGTTGATGGGATTACCTCCCAAATCAACTCTAATTATCGTTCTAACTACGATTAAAGCAAGCATGGTTCGTCGATTTTTCACTCTGCGATCTTCCAGCGAACTTTTCGACGAGTCTTCCGGCGAGCTTCCGGCGAACTCTCGACCAACTCTCAACTAGTCTTCCGGCATGCTTTCGGCGATCTTCCGACGAGCTTTTGGTGAGTCTTCCAATGTGCTTCCGGTGATCTTACATTGAACTCTTAGCGAGCTTCCGGTATATCATCCGTGTCTTCGACTCCGGGCCATAATCTGCTTTACGCCTTACTACTATCGTAGTTAATCTTGCATACTTATCTCAACACATGGATTAGATCAAATAATTTACCAATTGATTTCATCATCAAAATCCGAGATTCAATATACACCTCATTTTTCTCAAATTGATTCAACTCTTCTTGCATTGCGATGACCCATGAATCATCTTTCAAGGCCTTGTTAATGCATTTAGGTTCAATTTGGGAGAGAAAAGTGACGTTGGCACAAAAATTCTTAAGAGAAGAACGAGTTTGAACCACTTTTGATGTATCTCCTATGATTAGCTCCTTAGGATGAGCATCTACATACTTCCAATCCTTGGGTAAGGATGTTTCGGAAAAAGATGTATCCAAGTTGCTAGATGGAGAAAGGGTTTCATTTAAATTCAAAGCATCAAAATTAATATCATCATCAAAATCATTTTTTCTTAACTTCGGAAACTTCATTAAAAATAACATGAATAGATTCTTCTATAATCAAAGTTCTTTTGTTAAAGATACAAAATGCTTTAGAAACAAAAGAATATCCAAGAAAAATCCTTCATCGGATTTTGCATCAAATTTACCTAAGGCATTATGGAAAGTATGAAACGTTGGGTTTTTTGTTGTTCCACAACTCATAAGGAGTTTTGGAAAGTAGTGGTATTACTAGAACCCTATTCATAACATAGCATGCCGTATTTATGGCTTCGGCCCAAAAATATTTAGGTAGGCTATGTTCGTTTAACATGGTTCTTGTCATTTCTTATAAGTTTTTATTCTTTCTTTCTACTACTCCATTTTGTTGAGGATTTCTTAGAGTAGAGAAGTTATGGTTGTATCCATTAGATTCACAAAATTCTTGAAAATCATGATTTTGAAATTCATCACTATGATCACTATGAATTGACGAAATCAAAAAACCCTTTTTATTTTGAACAAGTTTACAAAACTTAGAGAAATACCTAAAGCATTCACTTTTGGGTGCCAAAAACTAAGTCCATGTGTATCTACTATAATCATCCATGATGACAAATATGTATTTGTTGCCTCCTAGGCTTGATGTAGCAATTGGTTCGAACAAGTCCATATGGATCAATTGCAAAGGTCTAGATGTCCTTATTTGGTTCTTAGGTTTGAAGCTACCTTTTATTTGTTTTTCTAGTTGACATGCATTACACACATTATTTTTGACAAACTTGATATGAGGAATTCCTCTTACAAGTTCTTTAGATCAAATTTGAGAGATTAGTTTCATGCTAGCATGACCTAATCTCCTATGCCAAAGTCAAGCATGGTAATTCCAAACCGAAAAGCACATTTCATTACATAGATCATTAATGTCGATAGTATATACATTATTTTGTTTAAAGGCAATCATATATGTGTTTTTGTGTAGTTTTTCGATAATACAAGCATTGGATTCAAATTTAATGATGTATCCTTTATTATACAATTGACTAATGCTTAAGAGATTATGCTTTAAGCCATCAACCAATAATACATCTTCAATAAAGAAGTTGGATTTGTTATCTATGGTTCCTTTGCCAATGATTTTATCCTTGTTGTTGTCTCTGAAGGTGACATATCCTTCATCTATGCTAGTGAACTTAGAGAATTGAGATGAATCTCCGGTCATATGCCTTGAGCATCCACTATCAAGGTACCATCTCTTGCTCCTAGCTTATTATGGTACATTTTTCTACAAAAAAAAGGATGATTTTTAGGTATCCATTTGACCTTGGGTGCCTAAAAAATCGATCTACATAGCTTATCATGTTGCATTGAGGCATTTGAGATTCTTTTAGGAACCCAAATCAATTTATGTGGACTACATTTCTTGAATGGACAATAATAAGTTATATGCCCAAATTTGCAATAAAAGTTACATTTGTTTCCGGATAAAACATACAAAGTGGGGGCCTTTAACAAAGGTGGTTGGATTTTGGTGAGAGGTACTCACAAATCTGATTTCGCCTTTTCTATGAACATGATCCTTGTTGGCAAGGATCATGTTCAAGGACTTGCTACCAACCTCAAATTTTTCTAAGGTTTCTTTAAGTAGCAAATTTTTCTTTCTAAGTATTTCTAGTTCATCACATTTCGTACATGGAGCTAAACTATCATTGTGCTAAACTTTTAATCTATTATAATCACAAACAAGAGAATCATGCTCCTTTTTTAATAATTTATATTTTTTACTAATTGATTTATATTTATCAAATAAATCATGAAAAGTATTTAATAATTCATCAAAGGATAAATTTGCATCAAATGAACTTGTTACCTCATCTCCAATGGCCATTAGTGCATAGTGAGCAACTTGTTCGGTGATGGTAGGCTCCTCTTCTTCGGATGCACTTGAGTCATCCTATGTTGTTTTAAGAACTTTCTTCTTTGATTGCCTCTTCTTGGCTAGGAGACATTCGCTGTTATAATGTCCCGGCTTCTTGCATTCATAGCATATTACTTGATCTTTCTTGGATTCAAATTTATTTTTAGTATCATTGTTAAATTTGTTCCTTTTTATAAATTTTTTGAATTTTCTTGTTAATAGTGCCAAGTCTTCATCAAGGTCCTCATCACTTGAGTTTTCTTTCAAGTGGTCTTCTTGGGTTTTTAGTGTCATATCCTTCCTGTTCTTTGGAAGGGTGTCCTCAAGCTCTTCATGAGCTTTACAAGTCATCTCATAGGTCATTAGTGACGCAATTAGTTTTTCGAGAGAAAAATTATTTAGGTCTTTGGCCTTTTGAATGGTTGTGACTTTAGGGTCCCAACACTTTCGGAAGGGATCTTAAAATTTTATTAACAAGTTTAAAATCTGAAAAACCTTTACCAAGTCCTTTTAGACCATTGACGACATCCGTAAATCGGGTGTACATATCTCCAATGGTCTCACTCGGTTTTATTCGAAATAGCTCATAAGTATGCACTAAAAAGTTAATTTTTGACTCCTTCACTCTACTAGTGCCTTTATGAGCCACTTCGAGTGTGTGCCAAATATCAAAAGCAGTTTCACAAATGGACACACGATTAAATTCGTTTTTATTTAAGGCACAAAACAAGACATTCATAGCCTTTGCGTTTAAAGTGAAAGTCTTCTTCTCCAACTCATTCTAATCGTTGTTTAGAAGATAAGACTTTTGAAAGCCATTTTCTATAATATTTCATAATTCAAAATCTATTGAAATTAGGAAAATCCTTATTCTAGTCTTCTAATATGTGTAATCCATCCCATTGAACATGGACGGACGTGTAATTGAATGACCCTCTAGGTTGCCGGCAAATGCCATCTCTCTTGGGTTTAAAACCAAATGAGAGTGAACCTTGCTCTGATACCAATTGTTAGGATCAAGAGCGGCACTAAGAGGGGGGGGGGGGGGTGAATTAGTGCAGCGGAAAACTTTTTTATTTCAGAAAAATGTTTGTTTCGATTAAAACTGATTCCGACGAAAATGGTTTCGATTCAATCCGTTTCGGAAAGAATATGAACTTGAAAGCTTTCGTAAAAGTGTAAGAGAGGACTAACGTGATTTGTGTTAAGAAAAGAGTCAGCACTAAGAGGGGGGGGGATGAATTAGTGTAGTGGTAAAAATTACGTCAGTTCAAAACTTCGTTGCAATTAAATTTGTTTCCGATGAAAAACCATTTCGTAAATGTAATAACTTTGAAAGTGCACGGAAGAGCATAGTGGATGTAAAGCAAGTAAAGTGGTTTGTAGTAAAGTAAATTGCACAAGAGAAACTCAAACCAGATTTTTATAGTGGTTCGGTCGTCATGACCTACATCCACTTCGCCGATTCCTCTTCCGTCGAGGCCATCGGCATCCACTATCGGTCTTCCTTCAATAGGCGAAGACCAACCACCTTTTACACCCCTCTTCTCCTTTTCACAAGTTTAGGAGACAACCTTTTACAACCCTCTTTTACAAGGTATCCCTCTCACACCACCCTTAGAACTCTCTCTAAGCTTTGGGAGGAGGGAACTAAACTTTCTAAGGTTTACAACTTTAGAATCACAGAGTTATTCTCAATATTTCTTGCTTATCCATGTAGGAATAGCTAGGGTATTTATAGGCCCCAAATGGATTCAAATTTGGAGCCCAAAATTCAAACCCCCAAAATTTCAAGGTACGGGCGGTACCACCGCCTACAGCCTGACACTTGGTGGTACCACCGCCCAGACAGTCTCGGAGATTGTGCTACGATAGTTTCACCTATTTGATCATTATTTAGGCCTTTTTGTTGAGCCAACACAGTCCAAACTTGGCCCAACAGGCCCCTAATTGGGTTGGCCCAATTCTAATCCCTATTATGTGCTAACTACGTATTTTAAGACATTTACTAAGCTAAAAAAAGTCTGTAAGTCTAGGTTTCTTCTGGCGAGCTTCCGACGATCTTCCGGCGAACTTCTGACGATCTCTCGGCAATGTTCCAGCAGACTCCCGGCAAGCTCCTGGACTTCATGATGATCTTCTTGGCAAGTTCCGATGAGCTTCTTTGGCAAGTTCCGAAACTTCTCGGTCAATTCCGATAGAACTTCCGACGAATGACCGGACTTCCGACGAACTCTCGAACTCCCAACGAAATCATGTTCTTGACTCCGGGACTTCATTTTGCTTTATGCCTTGCTATCGTAGTTAAATCCTACACACATAAAAATATACTTTAATTTAGACAATTATTACGAAGCATGAATCATATTGTCCGACATGTCATTAGTCCATCGACACTTCGTCCGATTCTTTGGCGCATCATCCTCTCTTACGGCCCATTGCCCAATCGGCTATTTAATTATCTAACTCATGATTTGGAATTGGCAGCAATTATTTTTGCTCTAAAGATTTGAAGGCATTACTTGTATGAATAGACATTTGAAGTCTTTACTGATCATAAGAGTTTAAAGTATATTATTACTTAGAAAGAGTTAAACATGAGACAACAGAGATAGATAAAATTTCTAAAGGATTATGATTGTACTATTTGTTATCACCTAGGTAAAGCCAATGTTGTAGCTGATGCACTTAGTAGAAAATATACAAGTTTTATGACTAGACTGGTTGTGAAATAATGGAAGTTATTAGAAAAAAATTTTAATTTGAATGTTATGATGAAAGGGCAAGACTCAACGATGTTGATGGCCTCTATCTAGGTGCAATCTTGATCTCATCTTTTAGTCGAAGGAGGTATGATAAATTTAGAGAACTAAAATTTTCTTTTAAGGAGGGGAGAGTGTAACTTCCCTCATTTTTTAAAATTTTGTAAGGGCTTATTTATAATATAGGGACCTGAATATAAATCTTAGCAATTGGATATGATTTGTGAAAGAATCATATTAAATTTAAAAAAAATGAAGGATTTGTGTCACTAGCTACCCTGAGGATGGTGTGTTAGGACTCTAGATTGGAGAGTCCTAATTGAGAGGGACATTCATGTAAAAATGTTAGGACTCTAGCTAGGAGAGTCCTAATTGAGAGGGACATTTTGTTAGGACTCTAGCTAGGAGAGTCCTAATTGTGAGGAGCGTTCATGTAGGAGGTTTTTTCTTAGAGAAGAATTAGGAGTTGTAAGGGAATAGGAGTCTTGAGTAGGAGTCCTATTAGGAGTTGGTTAGAAGTAAGAGTCTTAAGTAGGAGTCCTATTAGGAGTTAGGGTTTAGAAGCCCTATAAATAGCCATGTATTCCTTCTCTTTTCTTAAGCAATAGATGAATCTTTTATGCAGCCTTTGAGCAGCAACTTGGAGGGAGGAACCCCTATAGAGTTCCAAGGAGGCCGATCCCCTAAAGAGATCAACCCCAAGTTTAGAATCTGCAAGGGTTCTAACACCTGGTATCAGAGCAGCGTTCTTGGCATCTCGCTGCCCTTCCACAGCCATCCATCTACCCTCCAAAACCATCCAAAGCAATTCCCACAATTGCTTAAAAGATCGTCACCGAATTCCGCCATCATCTCCACCACCGCGGATCATCCTTTGATCTCCCCGTGAATTGCAACAGGTTCTGGTTTCCTACCTTACTGCTGCTGCAATTTAGTTATCCTTATTCGAAAATCCAAAAAAAAAAATTGTTCATATATTGCTGCATAAACTTTTCATCACAAAGTTTTCATCTCTACGACGAAAGATACATTGCAGAATTCCAGCCGCATAGCACCATCTCTTTGATCTTGCTACTATGCTTTTTCTATCCAAATTTCTACAAAATTTTTATTACATCTTTGACACTTCCTAACAGTGGATTTCCCTTTGGTTTCATCAAAAAATTCTTAATATAAACTACTGATCTTTTATGTCCAATCTGCTGCACTTGAATTGCAGAATTCAAGCCACATAGCACCATCTGTTTGATCTTGCAACTGTGCTTTTTCTATCCAAATTTTTACGAAATTTTTATGATATCTTTGACACTTCCTAATAGTAGATTTCCCTTTAGTTTCATCGAAAAATTCTCAATATAAACTACTGATCTTTTATGTCCAATCTGCTGCACTTGAAAATCTATGCTGCAGAAAATTTCAGCTGCATATCGTTGCCTTAACCCATCTATTTGCAATCTTTTTTGAATGAAATTTCTTATAGACTTCATATATCATCTTGGCTTCCATCTAAGATTGATATATTAAGAAATTCATCTCTAAAAATGATTTTATATTGCTGCAAATTTTCATCGTAACCCGTTGAAATTTTTCGACGATAATTCTGCAATTGCAACTTGCACCAATTTCTTTGCTGTTATACTACTGAAATTTTCTTGATTAAATTAGATATCCTTGCTGTCATATAAACTGTGATTTTGCTATCAATTCCCTCCTCAATTCTCTCAAGTTTTTGGTGGAAATTACGTCGAGAAACCGTTGTTTCTTCGACGACAATTCTACTCTTACAAGACAGCACATACTTGCTGCAACTTCCACGGATTTCTGTCAAACCTTTGCTACCATCTACCACAGATCCAAAACTTTCATCCACAGCCCTAAAACTCTACCAAACCATACCCTCAAACTGTACCCAAAACAGCCACAAAACAAGCCTAAACCACAGCCTACATCCACCAATCCACCAACACTTTCGACCATCACTTCTCTCAACCTATACATGCCTTTAACCCAACAGCAAAAGAAAGATCTTAACATCATTGATTTAGGGCCATATACTATGGCATCTAAGGAGGCAATCAATGCTAAATTCGAAGCCTTGGAAGCGCGAATGGAGGATAAGATTCGGACGCTCTTTACCGAACTCAGATTGGGCCGACCACTAAGCCCGAAGAAATCATATCAAGGAGAGAGCTTTTCCCAATCACACCAAGCCCGAAGAGATGACTTCCAAGGGAGGGTAGGCTCTATGACCAACCCCAACTATCCATGCATGAGAGTGGACTTCCCGAGATGGGAAGAAGGAGACCCGATTGGTTGGATTTCGCACGCGGAGCGATATTTTCGGTACCACAAAACCGCGGATGTATCTATGGTGAAAATTGTAGCTATACATCTTGAAGGGGATGCTATTCAGTGGTTTGACTGGTTTGAACATACTTATGGAGTCCTTTCATGGTGACAATTCAAAGAAGAACTGCTGATTCGCTTCAGACCAACCGATTACGAGAATATTGACGAACAACTAGCAAAGATCCGACAAACCTCCACCATTCAGGAGTACCAAACCAGGTTTGAAAGGTTATCTAATCAAAATCATGATTGGTCTCAAAAACAGCTATTGAGGACCTTCATTGAGGGCTTGAAGCTGGAGATCCGAGGAGAAGTTAAAGCGCGACAACCGTATACGCTTATGGCAGCCATCTCTTTCGCACGACATCAAGAGGAGTAATTGAACCATGAAGCTCGGAGGACTAGGGTCACTCCTCAACCAGTAGTATTGAAGCCCTCAGCCCCCCCTACTGTCGACCAAGTCCCTGCACCAAAGAGGTTAACAGGAGAAGAGCTTCGGGAGCGATATGCGAAGGGGTTATGTTGGCATTGTGACGAGCCGTGGAGCTGTGAGCATCGCTGTAGTAAAGGAGGACTTCTTATGATTGAATCGATAGAAGAAGAGGTCATTGAACATCCAAAAGAGAGCCTTGAACATGAAGAAGAAGATGTGGAAGAAGAGCCACAACCGAATGACGTTACAGTACACGCACTAGCCAGCTACTCAAACCCGCAAACGATGAAAGTTGGAGGCCTTCTCAAACAACAACCGATCACTGTTCTCATCGACACGGGCAGTACTACTAACTTCCTATATAGTAAGCTTGTTGTTCGGATAGCATTACCTATCGAGAATCGCTGCAGGTTTGATGTTAAGGTCATCAACGGACGGATTTTGAATTGTGATCGTAGGCGCCTGCAAGAGAAACTATTGCTGAAGGACCAAGAGATAATTGCAGATTTCTTCCTTCTCCCTCTTAACAATCATGAGGCCATGCTCAGAATTAAATGGTTGACGACATTAGGTGATATTTTCTGGAATTTTATGAAACTAATTATGAAATTTTACAGTAAGGAGAAACAGGTGACATTGCACGGGAAACGTGGGGGCGACATAACAACGATTTGCACACAACAAATGGAGAATGTTTTGCATAAAGCATGCAGTGGCTTTTTGGTACAAGTTGAGCAGCAAACTAAGGGAGAGCCAACAGAATTTGAAGATCCAAATCTACTTCCTTTGCTTGCTGAATTTTCAAATATATTTGATGAACCGCGCAACCTACCTCTTACCTGTCGGCATGATCATTGTATAATGATTCTTCCAGGCAAATCTTCAGCAAATGCTCAGCCATATCAGTATCCACATCTCCAGAAGGATGAAATAGAAAGGATTATAAAAGAGATGCTCGAAACAGGAGTTATTCGGCCAAGTTGCAACCTCTACTCTTCGCTGGTGCTACTTGTACGCAAGAAGGACGGAACAAGGCGAATATGTGTTGATTATCGAGCTCTCAATGGCATAATCATCAAGGACAAATATTTTATTCCAATAGTAGATGAATTGCTAGATGAAAGGGAGCACAAATCTTTACAAAGCTGGACCTTTGATCCGGGTATCATCAAATACGAGCATGCGAAGAAGACATACGGAAAACCACCTTTTGAACACACAACAACCATAAATTTTTGCTTTCTTCAACAAAAGGTGGAATATCTTGGGCATATCATATCAGAGGAAGGTGTGGTAGTGGACCCCTTCAAAATTAGAGAAATGCAAAACTGGCCGACCTCGAGAAACATAAAATTGCTACATGGCTTTCTGGGTTTAACAGGCTACTACCGCAAGTTCGTGAAAAACTATGGAAAGATCAGTGCACCACTTACTTCCTTACTAGAAAAAGATGTCTTCCAATGGTTGGACAGAGCCTCCGCTGCCTTCGACAAACTTAAGGCAGCCATGACGACGACGCTGGTGCTAACACTACCAGATTTCAACCGACCCTTCATTATTGAGGCCGACACATCTGGAGTCAGAATTGGAGCCATTCTCATGCAAGATGGTCAACCACTCACATACACTAGCAAGGCATTATCTCCCTCCGATCAAAATATGTCAACATATGATAAGGAGATGCTCGCCATTGTGCGCGCAGCAACGAGGTGGAGATTGTACTTGATCAGGCGATACTTTCAAATCAAGACCGACCATAAAAGCCTAAAATATCTCTTGGAGCAGAAGATATCTTCCCCCGAGCAGCAAAAATGGGTAACAAAACTTCTTGGATTTGATTTTGAAATAACTTACAAAAAGGGGAAAGAGAATATTCTTGTAGATGCGCTTTCGCAGCTACCCGAGCAAGTTGAAGTTTCGACCGTTTCACTTCCGACCAGCGACTTCCTTGAGGATATTAAGATGGAATGGCAGGAAGATTCAGATACTAGTAAGATTATAAAAAAATTGGAGGAAGCACCAAGCCCCATGGCTCATTACAATTGGGACTCAAAAGAATTACATTATAAGGGTACTAAATTGAAAAGGAGTACGACATATCACCCACAAACCAACAGCCAACCGGAAGTTTTAAACAAGTGCTTAGAGATAGCCCAAAGCCACCCACCAAATATGACTACCCAAAGAGAACTCCAAACCCAGCCAAGTGCCATTATTGATCGACGGATCGTGACTCGACGACGACGACCCACTAATGAAGTGCTAATACAGTGGGCGAACCTACCAAAAGAAGATGCCACTTGGGAGAACTATGACGACTTGAAGATCAAATTTCCAGAATTCATGAATCATCAGCCTCGAGGACAAGGCTAATTTGAAGAGGACGGGTCTGTTAGGACTCTAGATTGGAGAGTCCTAATTGAGAGGGACATTCATGTAAAAATGTTAGGACTCTAGCTAGGAGAGTCCTAATTGAGAGGGACATTTTGTTAGGACTCTAGCTAGGAGAGTCCTAATTGTGAGGGGCGTTCATGTAGGAGGTTTTTTCTTAGAGAAGAATTAGGAGTTGTAAGGGAATAGGAGTCTTGAGTAGGAGTCCTATTAGGAGTTGGTTAGAAGTAAGAGTCTTAAGTAGGAGTCCTATTAGGAGTTAGGGTTTAGAAGCCCTATAAATAGCCATGTATTCCTTCTCTTTTCTTAAGCAATAGATGAATCTTTTATGCAGCCTTTGAGCAGCAACTTGGAGGGAGGAACCCCTATAGAGTTCCAAGGAGGCCGATCCCCTAAAGAGATCAACCCCAAGTTTAGAATCTGCAAGGGTTCTAACATGGTGCCACCTATGTTTGTTCTAAGAATGACACATAAGCTTCTTTCATGCATGCTTCCCACTTTACAATTCTTATATTAGCCAAAGGTAAAATAATTAGATGAGAAACTAAAGGAGAACTTAACAAAGGAGCTGCAACTAGCATAGGCTTTAGAAAAGAAGGGAAGAGGAATTGAATTGAAGAAGAAGAAGAAGAAGATTTGCTTTGGCTTGATGTTTTGCATCAATTCCCCACATTTGGGAATCATATTTTTTTAAAGACAAGTGTTCTAACCCTTTATTATTTTAATCTTGACATCTGATTTCATCTTATTTCTGAAAATTTTGGAAGATTTTAGCTTCGTACATGATACTTCTGTCATTTGGAAATAAAATTATGAATATGAAATTTTTCGAGATTTGACCTTTCTGCATTGTTCGAGCCATAACATTCTACACGTATCTTTGATTTAGGAAAAACCAAATTTATCTAAAAATAGATTCATAGATATTTCTTTTGATACAATGACTAATAAATTTAGAGTCTAATTACCTATCCAAACTATTATTTTAACTGAACCTATGAAATCTATGGAACAAAGACTGTCGGTTCTGACCTTTCGGTACTCTCTTACTTATCACTCTCTGTTAGAAACTTTGATTTAAGTAAAATATAATTTATTAGAAGCTAGACTCATAAATCATTTTGTGAATAGATGATTTGAAAGACTTGGACTATAAATGTCTATTGAAGCATCTATTCTAATCAACTCTATGAATTCTACAAAATAGAGATAATGTTCTCTAACCTTTAGTTACTAAACTATTTATAAATCCTTGTTTGAAGCTCTAATTTATACAAAAATTAATTTATCTAAAACTAGATTAATACATCTTTCGTATGACACCTAATTTATACAAATTGGAGCACAGTTGGTTATCCAAATAATTTATGCAATGTGTCTCTCAAATTCTATTAGAATCAAGGTTTGGTCGATTTCACCTATTATTGTTTCATGTCTTTGGAAATTAATTCCTACTAAAATCCTTACTTCAGTTGAGCTTTACATTATTACTTTAAAATCCTATATACTCTTGTCCTTCAATTATTTATATACCTAAATATATTATGTTTGTATCGCAATGTTTCATATAGGCACATGCATTCCGTTGTTCCGCATGTGTTTCCGATATATGTCAATTTTATTATTCAAAATATCATTTTATACTCTATTGTTTATAGGATTATATGGACCTTTACTAGAAATGGTAAAGGGATTATCTGGACCTTTGCCAGAAATGGTAAAGGGTGTATGCTTAGAGCCCATGATGCTCTACTTGCCCTCTCTGGCTTCATCCATACATGGATGGATGACACTCTCAGACATGAGAGATTATATTTGGGATCCCACTTTACCTTTTATATGTTTTATATGATATCTAGAGCTTTGGTTATATGCTTCTATATTTGCTTTGGATAAGAAAGAAATGTATGCAACATCAAATGCGATGTTTGAGTTTCTATTTCATTTGTTATTGATATGCTCCGAAATGTTGCATATGTCATTGATATATTCCAAAACATTTCATATGCCATTGATATGATCCAAAATATTTCATACGCCATTGATATGCTCCAAAATGTTTCATATGCCATTGATATGTTTCGAAACATTTCATGCATCATTAATATGCTCCAAAATATTTCATATGCCATTGATTTATTTTGAAATATTTCATACGACACTGATATGCTCCGAAATTCTTTGAAACATTTTCCTTTCGCCCATAATATGCTCCGAAATGTTTTATATGATATTGAAATGCTCCTTAACATATCATACACCATTAATATGCCTTGAAATGCTCCTTATATCATTGATATGCTCCAATTAGCCTTTACTCCCTTGTTATGAATAGAACATGCTTCGAATAAAATGACATTGTAATTCTACATTCGTTGAGTGGCTATCTATGATCTATAATATCCCAGCCTTGTATTTGGTATCTTATTTTTTTGAAACCATCCTATTTCTCCATTGATATGTTAGTCGCTTGCTAAGCTTTATATGCTCACTCCGTTACTATATAAATTTTTCAAGATAGCTTGTCACTCACTAAAATGTTTAAATTAGGATGAGGCAGTGGAAAGCTAGAATATTTTGGGGCAAACCTTTAGTGGATGATATATTTTTGCTATATAAGTACACTTAGTGTCTAATGAAATGTTGATGGTAAATCTGAACTTATGAGTTTTGTAAAAGTTTAAAGGACCTCTCATGTTTAGGATTTTGGAGTGTTAAGTTTAGTATGTGTAATGATATGAACATGTGGTAAATATTGGTTTTTTTGATATTGTATAGAATACCACACTTGTGGATTTATGAGGTAGTTATTGTCTTGGTGAGTTGGCTCCAGATTTTATGATTCATCGAGTGATGTGGTGTATGATTTTAAACTGTACAAGTTTTATTAATTATGGACTATGGAATGAATTATGACTTAAATGTTTTCTTAGTGACCTCAAATGTTTGTTTGGATCCTAGATTATTATTGAATTATAATATTATTGATTTTAAGATAGGTTCACACCTCTTGAACATGAAAATTCGAGGGGGCGTGACAATAAGAGGGGGGGTGAATTAGTGCTTTCGAGAAGTTGAATCGATTCGAAAATTCATTCGATGAAACCCGTATCAAAAATAAATTTAACTTAGAATATAAGTAAAAGTAGTGTGCAACTAAATTAGTAAGCAATAAGAATGAAAAGCACAAAAGAAATACACATCAGATTTATAGTGATTCGGTCATCGCAACCTACGTCGACTCTCGATTCCTCCCCCATTGAGGCCACCAGCTTTAACTAACAATCTTCTTTCAATATGCAAAGATCAACCACCCTTATTGTTATAGCTCTTTTCTCCTTTCATAGGTTTAGGAGAGAACCTTTATAACTCTTTTTACAAGTAGTCCTCACAACTCCCTTAGAATGACTTAGACAATTGAGTAGGAACTCAAGACTTTCAATAGAGTTTGCAAACTTAGAATCACATGTTTTTCATGCTCTTTTCTTGTTATCTCAAGTAAGAATGAGTGGAGTATTTATAAGCCCCAAATGACTTAAAAAATAAAGCAAAAAAGTCTCATCCCAAGATTTCCAGGGTAGTAGCGGTACTACCGCTAGTGCTAGGTAGTAGTACCATCACCTGCAGCACTGAGCACTAGCTATACCACCACTAGTTTGGGCAGTACCACTGCCTAACATATTAGCAAAGACTATATTCTGGTGGTACTACTAGTAGTTTGGGTGGTACCATCGCTTGACACTAGTGGTACCACTGTTGGGTTTTCCGAAAACATACACTTCGTATTTTCCATCTCATATATGATTCCACCACTTAGTCTGGTGTTGCTATCACTTGACCCAACTATAGGTCACTAAATAGGCCTTCAAATAGGTCCAATTTAGCCCTAATTCAGGCCCAATGGGCCTTTAATTGAGTTGGCATAGTTACACCTAAAACCAACTCAATTAAACGATAATCAAGACATAAACGATTACAAAACATAAATCATATATTGTCCGACATATCATTAGTTCATCCGAACTCTTAGTGCGTCGTGCTTTCCTTCAGCATATTGCCCAATCCATCGGCATGTTGACCTCTCATAACATCCGATCTTGCCACAATGTTCGATTCTTCCGACCCGATGCCCAATCTTTGATATAATCCACTTCGGCTTAACGTTTGATTCTCTTGCTTCAATTAATTTGCCTTTCCATGATCGAGGTCAGTCCTGCATCACTTTTCTCAAACACTGATTAGATTATGAACTCATCAATTGATTTCATCATCAAAATATGGAATTCTACAGCTATCATCGACATCAGATTAGAAACTTGAGTTCGTGTAGCCCTCAACCATGAGGCTACCTCTTTTAAACACTAGTAAGAGATCCTTAGTTCTTATAAAGTACTTAAGAATATACTTTACTGTCTTCCAGTGTTCTAAACCTAGGTCTGCCTTATACCAACTTATAACACTTAGAGCATACACTATATTAGGCCTAGTACATAGTATAGCATACATGATATATCCTATCATAGAGGCATAGGGTATCTATCCCATCCATGTTTGCTTTTTCTATAGGAGTCTTTAAAGACATATTGTTGGAAAGTGATATTTCATGTCTCATTGGTATAAGACCTCTCTTGAAATTTTTCATGCCAAACCTTTTGACAATGGTGTCTATATACCTGGACTTGGATAAGTTAAGCATCCTCTTGGATCTATCTCTATAGATCCAAATCTCCAAAATATAGGATGCTTCCCCTAAGTTCTTCATGAAGAAGTATCTAGATAACCAAGCCTTAACTATTGAGAGCATTCTTACATCATTCTCAATGATTAGGATGTCATCCACATATAGTACTAAGAAGGTGATAGTGCTCCCACTTACCTTCTTGTACACACAAAGCTCATCTTTGTTCTTAAAAAAATCATAAAATCTGATCGCCTCGTCAAATCTTATGTTTCAACTTCGGAAAGCCTACTTTAGTCCATAGATAGACTTAAACAATTTGCATACCTTATCTAGACTTTCCTTAGACACGAATCCCTTAGGCTATATCATATACACCTCCTCCTTGAGGTTACCATTGAGGAATACAATTTTTATGTCCATCTGCCAGATTTTATAATCATAGTGTACTACAATGTCCAATAGAGTTCGGATGGATTTCAACATAACCACAGGCGAGAAGGTTTCATCATAGTCAACACATTACCTTTGACGATACCCTTTAGCCACTAGTCTTGCCTTATAGGTCGATACCTTTTCATCTACTCCAATCTTCTTCTCGAATATTCACTTGCAACAAATGGGCACAATACCCTCAGGTGCATCAACTAGGTTCCAAACCTTATTGGAGTGCATGGAATCCATCTCGGAATTCATGGCCTCCTACCACTTCCTTGAGTCTGTACTCATAATAACCTCCTCATATGTTTGAGGATCAATATCCTCAATGTCATCACCCTTGATATGTCCCACATATCTCTTAGGAGGGATAGACACTCTATTGGACCTGCACAAAGTTGAAACTTGTGTGTTAGGTACTTGAACAAACTCATCCTATGTAATGGTACTTGAGCTAGGTTCTCCAACCTCGCTCAACTCTATCACGCTCCTACTATTTATGCTATGAATGTGTTCCTTCTTAAGGAATACCATACTCTTGGCAACAAAGACCCTTTGGTCCTCGGGGCGATAAAAGTAATACCCACAAGTCTCCTTGGGGTATCTCACAAACTTGCAACATTCCATCCTTGATTCAAACTTATCGAGGTTGTGTCTCCTAACATAGGCAAGATAGCCTCAAAACTTAAGAACCTTAAGATTAGGCTTTTTCCATTTTCATATCTTATATGGTGTTGATACAACCGCTTTTGTTAGAACTCTGTTTAGAAGGTAAGCTTGGGACTCTAGAGCGTATCCCTAGAAAGAGATAGGTAGGTTAGTGAAACTCATAATGGAGCTTACTATATCCAATAGTGTGCGGTTCCTCCTTTCCGATACACCATTGAGCTGAGGTGTCTAAGAATGGGTCAATTAGGATAGGATCCTATAGTTGATTTAAAGCAACGGAGGTAGTTTGCAGTTAAGATAAAGAGCAGAATGAAAATGCAAATTGAGATTTAGAGTGGTTCGGTCAATATTGACCTACATCCACTTTTGGCTTTCTCTTCCGACGAGGTCACCGACGTCCACTAGAGGCCTTCCTTCAATAGGCGAAGGCCAACCACCCTTTTACAACTTTTCTCCTTTTGACGGGCTTAGGAGACAACCCTTACAAGTTTTCACTCCTCTCTTGAATGATCAAGACTTAAAAAGAAAAGAGAGAGAGGAACTCTAGCCTTTTACAACACTTTTAAGCTCTCAATTACTCAGAATAAAAGCAAGCTTTCGGTTTCCTTTCATGCAGGAAAGGGTGGGGTTTATATAGGTCCTAATCAGTTTGAATTCAGAGCTCAAAAGTGTCCATTCTCGGATTTCCAAGGTCCTAGCGGTACCACCGCCATAACTGGGTGGTACTACCGCTTGTCATCTATCATTGAGCAGTACTACCGCTCAGTCTGGTCGGTACTACCGCCTGACATTGCTCGGAGACCGAGCTCAGGTGGTACCACCGCCTGACAAGGGCGGTACCACCGCTGGCAGTAATAAGTACCGGCGGTACCACCGCCTGACAGGGGCAGTACTACTGCCCAGAATTCCTGGGAGACCGAGTCTCCTGGGCAGTGCCATTGCCGGCTAGGAATTCTGGGTTTGAGTGGGTTGATCCATTCGGCCCAATTTGGGTCTGCCAAGGGCCTAGTTGGCCCTAGATTAAGTTAATGGGTTTATCTCCCAATCCTAACTTAATCTACATGCTAACTACAATAATTAAGACATAAATACTACATATCGTGTTCCGGTGCGTCAATTGCTTCTTCTGACGAGCTTCCGCCGAACTTCCGGTGAACATCCGACGAACCCTCGGCGATGCTCCAGCAGACTCCCGGCAAACTCCTGGACTTATGACGATCCTCTTGGCGAGTTCCGACGAGCTTCTTTGGCAAGCTCCTAGACTTCTTGAATTGTTCCCTTAGAACCTCCGACGACCGTCCGGACTTCCGACAAACTCTCGAACCCCCAATGTGATCTTGGTCTTGACTCTGGCTTAACACCTGCTGCATGTCTTACTGCCATTGTAGTTAATCCTGCACACTTATCTCAATATACGGATTAAATAACCAAATGACAATTGACTTCATCATCAAAATATGAGATTCAACAATCTCCCCCTTTTTGTTGATGACAATCAATTGATGACGGAGTTAACCTTAACTCCCCCTATCTATATGTCATACTTAAGATAAGTCATTTTTGAATTCAAAGCCTTTGAATTCAAGAGACATATTGATAAGTTAAGTTCATTTAAACTTATCAATACCCCCATCATGATTCCTATCATGATGTATCTTTTTGAAATTGATGTCAAGGCTTGACATCCATTTTCAAGTCTTATATTTCATATGTGAAAGATAGTAATCGTAGCAATTTATCACATGGCAAGATAACAATTTGTAAGATTGCGATGTAAGCTCTAGATATCTTAATATGATGGAAATATGGCAATCATAGCAATTCATCATATGGCAAGATATCAACATTGCAAAATTGCAATGTCTAGATATCTTATCATTAATGCAAACATTTCAAGGGTAAAATTGTATACATTTATCATCAATTTACCACATATTTCTTCCCCTTTGTCATCAACAAAAAGGAGAACGATTCAAGCGTATTTCAAGCATAGTAATAAGTGTGGTAAAGATTCATGTTATTTTTCAACCATAAGATACCATTCATACAAATTATTTTTCAAGCAATCATGACATGGTATCATTCAAAAGTCCATTAAGGAGATAGCTTTCATTACTTCTTCCTTATTTGTCATTAACGTTTTGCATGAAGGAGAAAAGCCATTGTGAACTAACTTTGAATGAAGTTAAAAATGATAAGAGATTAAATCATGCTTCATTTTTACAAGAATCAAGATATACATGTGAAATTAAATTCTTGCAAGTGTCCATTAAAAAAGTCTTCCTTCATCAAGAAGGAATTCATTTTATCAAATCCATTTCTTGATTACAAATTATTTTTCACAAGGTAAATCCATGAGAGATGCATTTGTTAATCAATTCCATATGTCAAAAATCATGGAGCATTGATATGAAATAAACTTGATATGACATAGGCTCATGAAAGCTTCATTCAAGAAATATATTTAATCCGGAAGAGAAATACAAAATCATGCATTGTTAGGATTAAGAAAGTTTGAAAATGAAGTTTAACAAATTCATGCATTCGGACAAAGTTTTGCCATAGCTTTTCAAACACAATCATGAAGGTAAAACATGCTTATCATCATGGAAATCAAGACACACAATTTCCAACATGTTATTGAAGCATATAGTCATGTAAAATTCGTATCATAAGATTTTCAGCGTTAAGTGATTGATCATAGAATCAAGAAAGTTTGAAAAACCAATTTAATAAGTTCATGCATTCGGACAAATCAACATTCCTAATTCTCTTCTAATGAAATTAAATTATTCTTCACTTAAAGGCTTTGTAAAAATATCAGCTAGTTGATGTTTCGTATCAATGAACCATATAATTACATCATGATTAGTGATATGATCTCATATAAAGTGATGTCTAATATCAATATGCTTTGTTCTTTAGTATTGAATGAGATTCTTTGTTAAGCATATTGCACTTGTGTTATCACATTTAATGGGAATATTTTTAAGATGAACTTTATAATCTTCTAAGGTGTTTTTCATCCACACAACTTGTGCATAGCATGCACTAGCTACAATATATTCAGCTTCGGTTGTTGATAGTGTAACTGAGTTTTGTTTCTTAGATGATAAGGAAACAAGAGCATATCCTAAAAATTGATATGTTCCTGATGTGCTTTTTCTATCCAGTCTACACCCAGCAAAATCCGCATCAGTATAAACAATTAGCTCAAAATTCTCGGATTTTGGATACCATAATCTTATATTTGTGGTACCTTTAAGATATCTACGTATTCTTTTAACTGCTTTGAGATGAGATATCTTAGGATTCGATTGAAATATAGCACAAAGTCCTACACTGAATATGATATCTAGTCTAGTTGTAGTGAGGTAAAGTAAATTTCCTATCATACCTCTATAAGTTTTTTGATCAAAACTTTTTCCACTTTCATCAATTTCTAACTTAGTGGAGGTGCTCATAGGAGTGTTGATATCTTTTGAGCTATCCATATCAAATCTTTTTAGCAAATCTAAAGCGTATTTAGTTTGACTAATAAAGATGTCATTGCTTAGTTGCTTAATTTGTAAGTCTAAAAAGAAGGTTAATTCTCCCATCAAACTCATTTCAAATTCAAGGCTCATAGTTTTAGCAAAAGATTCACAAAGAGATTCGTTCGAAGAACCGAAAATAATTATCATCAACATAAATCTAAACAATGAGAAAATTATTTTTAAAATTTTTTATAAACAATGTAGTATTGACCTTGCCTTTAGAGAAATTATTTTCAATAAGGAAAAAGCTAAGTCTCTCATACCAAGCCCTTGGGGCTTATTTTAAACCATAGAGAACTTTAGTTAATTTAAAAACATGAATAGGGAGACTATTATTTTCAAATCCAGGAGGTTGTTTAATATAAACTTCTTCGAAAATAAAGCCATTAAGAAAAGTGTTTTTAACATTCAATTGAAACAACTTAAAATTATTACTACTAGCATAGGCAAGGAGCATCCTTATGGCTTCTAATCGAGCCACAAGAGTGAAGGTTTCTTCATAATCGATACCTTCTTCTTGGTTGAAATCTTTGGTCACTAATCTAGCATTGTTTCTAACCATGATACCAGATTCTGTTAGGATCGGAGCGGCACTAAGAGGGGGGGGGGGGGGGGGGGGGTGAATTAGTGCAGCGGTAAAGTGTGATAAACTTTTGACGATTTAAACACTTTCGGAAACTTCGTACGATAAAAGTAATGTTTTCGTTTGAAGCCGTTTTGATTGCATTTTAACATGAAGAGATAAGTAAGACGGAGACAAAGAAGTAGAGCATTAAAGTGCAAATGGTTTGCAGTAATGTAAATGATAATAAGTAAATGCAAACCAGAGATCACACCGATTTTACAGTGGTTCGGTCAAATGACCTACATCCACTTGCGAGGCCCCTCTTCGATGAGGCTCCCACCTTCCACTAGTAAATCTCTTGAAGGGGAAGGGTAAATACCCCTCTTACAACTTTTTACAAGTGGTTCACTCTCTTACAGATTTTCAGCAAGAAAGAAGGAGGTGAACACTAACAAATTGAAAACAAGACTAGCAAAGACTTTTCTCTCAAACAATTGCTGCTCAAAAAGTTGTAATCTCAGCTGAGATTTGAGGGGTATTTATAGGCCTCAAGAGGATTCAAATTTGGGCTCCAAAATTTGAATTCTCTTTGGGTTCCCGATGATGGCGGTGCCACCGCTTGTCAGTGGCGGTGCCACCGCCTGTCACTGTCAGACATTGACAGTGCTGGGCGGTGCCACCGCCCATCTCTCGGGTGCTGGGCGGTGCCACTGCCTAGTCTAGGCGGTGCCACTACCTAGGCCAATTCAGCTCACTGGTTGGGCTCCAAACTTAGCCCAAACCAATCCGAACTCGAGCCCAATTGGCCCCTACTTGGGTTATAGGATTAACACCTAATCCTAACCCTAATTAATATGCTAACTATGAATTTAAAGACATTTTCTAAGCTATTACAAAGTCCGTAAGTCAAGACTTCTTTCGGCGAGCTTCCGGCGAACTTCCGGCGGTCTTCCGATAAACTCTCGGAAACCATTCTGCGGACTCCCGGCAAGCTCCTAGACTTCACGATTTGATCTTGGCGAGTTCCGATGAGCTTCTTTGGCAAGCTTCGATCTTTCTCAGTGAGCTCCGCGAACTTCCAATGAACCTTCCGGCGAGCTTCCGAAAAACCCTTCGGCAAGCTCCCTACTCATTCTCGGCTAGTTCCGGCAGCATTCCCGACGAACCTTCGGACTTCCGTCGAATTCTCGAACTCGCAACAAATCCTTCGCGCTTGACTCCGACACTTTGTTTCGCTTTATCTCTTCATCGTTATCGTAGTTAATCCTACACACACAAGCTAAAACTCTACTCCGATCTAGACAGTTATTACAACGCGAATTGACATTCTGTTGCCCGGCACGTCATTGGTTGGCGCTTCGTCCGATTCTTCAGCGCATCATCATCTCTTGCGGCTTGTTACCTAATCGGCGGTTGACCTCTGCAACCCCGATATCCTTGGCGCAATTCCGCTCTCCTTGGCCCGATGCCCGACATCCGAAGCCTTCTGTCGTCCAATATCCTGACGTGATATCCTCCAGCGCAACGTCAATTCCTCCTGCGTCAACTGTCTAATCCTGATCGAGTAGACCTGCATCACTCAAAATGCAGTTTAAATTATAAACACATATCAAGTGGTTTCATCATCAAAATACGAGATTCAACAATCTCCCCCTTTTTGATGATGACAACCACTTGATGACGGAGTTAACCTTAACTCCCGGAGTTTAAATAAACTCCTCCTATCAATATGCCATATTGATAGAACCTTAAATTCAAACTGAATTCAAGTTATTGCAATATTCATCATGAATACTTGCAACACATCATCATGAACATATGTATAAAACTTATGCATCACATGTCATGTCATCAACATACTTCTCCGCATTTGTCATCAACAAAAAGGAGAAGTACCACAATCAAGTGTTTGTTATATGGGTTCAACTTATTGCATGAAAAACATAATATTGAATTTTTATCATCATGCAATCTAGCAGTTTTACAACATTTTAGAACTTGCAAGCTAGCAATTTAGAGATGTTCAAGAAAGCAACTCTTGCTTATTGAAATATGCAAGTTTTATAAGCTAGCAAATTCAAATATATGCAAGTTGCAAGCTAGCAAATTTTTGCTTCCTTTGCAATGTTTGAGCTAACAATTTTTCTTCCGTAGCATGTTTTGTATTTTGAGATAGGCAAGATAGCACATTTGCAAATTATTTGTTTCTTAAGATAGGCAAGCTTGTGATGTTTAAGATAGCAAGCTCTTTCTTCTCTTTTGAGAAGTGTCATTTTTGCTTTGTTAGCAAAATGCCAAACTACCAAGAGACAATGTTTTACATGAGGCAAGCAAACAATTTGGCAAGTGTTACATTTGCATCTTCTCTTTAGATGTGCAGGAAAGTAAATAATTTTTTACATTTTCTTGACATTTCAAGCTAGCAATTTTCGGTGATATTCAAGATATCAATTTCTTCTCTTTTGAGAAGTGTAATTTTTTGCCTTTTTCTTGAATTGTGCTAGCAATCTATCTCCCCCTTTGTCATTGTCAAAAAGAAGGGAGAACTCAATGGCTAAAAATTTCAACCATTCAACAAGTCAAATATGCAAAGAATTCATGAAAGATATCAATAAGGATCAATTCGTGAATACCAAAGATATGATTCAATGGTTCATTAAAATTCTTCTTAACAAGTTCACGATCAAGATTCATTTGAAAAGATATAGCACAAAGAGCAACTTGAAACATTCTTATCAAGATCACATTTTAAAATATTCCAAGTATCAAGAGGAATTAATTGGGTGATGAGATAAATATTTCACGAATATATGGAATTGTATAAAAAAATTCATATCATATGTGTTTCATACATTCATATCATCACATGAAGGAACAAAAATTAGTGATGAGATATTTCTTCATGAATACAATAAAATTCATATAGCATATCATGGTTTATTAGAATTAGTCTTCCTTTTGGTGAATAGCAAAAAGAGTAGTAGGAGAGCAAGATCTCAATTCATGCACATCAAATATTCAATCATCAAAATCATGATTCATCTA
This sequence comes from Musa acuminata AAA Group, assembly GCF_036884655.1. Lineage (NCBI taxonomy): Eukaryota > Viridiplantae > Streptophyta > Magnoliopsida > Zingiberales > Musaceae > Musa > Musa acuminata. Next base: position 25,373,897 of record NC_088335.1, read on the forward strand.
GAAAATTCTCCTCTTTAAATATTCAAAGAGAGAATCATGATGAACATTCTTGGTTTACATAAAGTTTCAAAACATCATTATTAAGATCATGAATACTAAAAGACTATGAAGCATTTCGACGAATCTCCTTTTAAATAGAAAATAATCTTGATTCATAAAGGATTTCATGTTATAAATTTCAAGAGATCAAGATCGTGATTTCGATTAAAATTTATTCAAATTTAAATCATCAAAATCATTATCAAAATCCAAGAGATTCACAAGATGATACAAATGGATTCATCAAAATCAATAAGATCGAGCAAAATAATTTTCAAGAATGTTTCCCTCTTTTCGATTGTTTCAAAACATATGATTTTGTTTCATTTATGCCAAATAAAAACATGTATCATGTTTAAAACTGAAAGAGTAAGATTTATTACAACAAAGATCAATAAGGTACTTTTATTATGGTAAAAATCAATAATCCATAAATCGTAAGATTCATCATGTATAATTTCGAGATTTATTAAGCATGATCAATATGCATGACACTAAAACATGGTTTCAAAATGTTTAATATTTTTATTACACAATTTCATCATTATGCATCATTATATATAACTTTACAATGTCATGCATAAAATCATCAAATCATAGTATTAAAATATTAATATTTTCATTACAACTTTATGCATCATTAAGTATACAATTGTCAAGCATGACACTTCATTATTTCATATAAGCATGCCTATTTCATTTATGTCAAATCAAAACATACATCATTTTTAAAGCCACTTTTATGTCAAATCAAAAAATGCATCATTAAGCATGATCATTATGCATTACTTCAAATCAAACATGATTTCATTTATTTTTAAAATATTTATAATGATAGAGCATATAAGCCAAAGAAACTATTAAACATAAAGAATATTCATCAATGATGGTTTCATTGGGCATAAGACACTTTCAAACAAAAGCATTTTGTTATTTGTTGTAGTCATACATTTTTCTTTTTAGGTGAATCTATCTTTTCATGCTTAAAATTTTTTTAATTTTTCAAAGATGCTAAAAGAAAAACATTATATAATTTTTGAAAAACAATTTTTTATTTTCTATTCCTACTATCTAAATTAAGCACTCATGAAAAACTTCAAGTAATTTTAAAATAATTCAAGAGAGTTGAGTTACTTACCTTGTAGTCGAAGCCCGTCAAAGCCCAATTCGTCGTTTCATTTTTGGAAGTTCTTGATTCATCCTTGGGTGCCTTCCTTTTCTTTGGCCTCTTCCTCCGTTCAAGTTCATTATTTATTTTAGATTTTTGTTTAATGAACTTATTAAGAGTTAGTGTTCGAAGTTCAAGTTCATCATTGTCCTCATCACTTGAGTCATCGCTCAAGTGGTATTCATTTGTCCGGAGTTCCAAATCCTTCCTATTCATTGGAAGGTGGTTCAAGTGTTCATTGTGTTCATCATGTGCATTACGCACCATTTCATATGTTATCAATGAGCCGATAAGTTCTTCAAGTGGAAAAATATTTAAATCTTTTGTTTCTTGTATTGCCGTTACTTTTGATTCCCAAGCTTTAGAGAGTGATCGTAAAACTTTACTAATAAGTTCAAAATTCGAGAAACATTTGCCAAGAGCTTGTAAACCATTGATGACATCCGTAAAACGGGTGTACATGTCAACAATGGTTTCGCTCGGCTTCATTTGAAAAAGCACGAAATCATACATTAAAATGTTGATTTTTGAATCTTTAACTCTAGAAGTGCCTTTGTGTGTGATTTCAAGAGTGTGCCATATGTCGAAAGCCATTTCGCACAAAGAATCCCGATTGAACTCATTTTTGTCCAAAGTGCAAAATAAGGCATCATAGCCTTTGCGTTTAAAGAAAAATACTTCTTCTCCAAATCCGACCATTCGTTCATTGGTTTAGAGGGAAGTTGAAAACCATTTTCAACAATATTCCATATATCCAAATTCATAGAAATTAAGAAAACTCTCATTCGAGTTTTCCAATAAGTGTAGTCCAATCCGTTAAACAACGGTAGACGAACAACCGAAAAGCCCTATTGAAAGCCATGAAGAGCCATTTCTCTCAGGTGTAAATCCGAAATGAGAAATACCGGGCTCTGATACCAATTGTTAGGATCGGAGCGGCACTAAGAGGGGGGGGGGGGGTGAATTAGTGCAGCGGTAAAGTGTGATAAACTTTTGACGATTTAAACACTTTCGGAAACTTCGTACGATAAAAGTAATGTTTTCGTTTGAAGCCGTTTCGATTGTGTTTTAACTTGAAGAGATAAGTAAGACGGAGACAAAGAAGTAGAGCATTAAAGTGCAAATGGTTTGTAGTAATGTAAATGACAATAAGTAAATGTAAACCAGAGATCACGCCGATTTTACAGTGGTTCGGTCAAATGACCTACATCCACTAGCGAGGCCCCTCTTCGATGAGGCTCCCACCTTCAACTAACAAATCTCTTGAAGGGGAAAGGAAAATACCCCTTTTACAACTTTTTACAAGCGGTTCACTCTCTTACAGATTTTCAGCAAGAAAGAAGGAGGTGAACACTAGCAAATTGAAAACAAGACTAGCAAAGACTTTTCTAAGACTTTTCTCTCAAACAATTGCTGCTCAAAAAGTTGTAATCTCAGTTGAGATTTGAGGGTTATTTATAGGCATCAAGAGGATTCAAATTTGGGCTCCAAAATTTGAATTCTCTTTGGGTTCCCGATGCTGGCGGTGCCACCGCCTGTTAGTGGCGGTGCCACCGCCTGTTAGTGGCGGTGCCACCGCCTGTCACTGTCAGACATTGACAGTGCTGGGCAGTGCCACCGCCCAGCTCTCAGGTGCTGGGCGGTGCCACTGCCTAGTCTAGGCGGTGCCACCGCCTAGGCCAATTCAGCTCATTGGTTGAGCTCCAAACTTAGCCCAAACTAGTCCGAACTCGGGCCCAATTGGCCCCTACTTGGGGTATAGGATTAACACCTAATCCTAACCCTAATTAATATGCTAACTATGAATTTAAAGACATTTTCTAAGCTATTACAAAGTCCATAAGTCAAGACTTCTTCCGGTGAGCTTCCGGCGAACTTCCGACGGTCTTCCGATAAACTCTCGGAAACCATTCTGCGGACTCCCGGCAACCTCCTAGACTTCACGATTTGATCTTGGCGAGTTCCGATGAGCTTCTTCGGCAAGCTCCGATCTTTCTCGGCGAGCTCCGCGAACTTCTAACGAACCTTCCGGCGAGCTTCCGAAAAACCCTTCGGCAAGCTCCCTACTCATTCTCGGCTAGTTCCGACAGCATTCCCGACGAACCTTCGGACTTCCGTCGAATTCTCGAACTCGCAACAAATCCTTCGCGCTTGACTCCGACACTTTGTTTCGCTTTATCTCTTCATCGTTATCGTAGTTAATCCTACACACACAAGCTAAAACTCTACTCTGATCTAGACAGTTATTATAACACGAATTGACATTCTGTTGCCCGGCACGTCATTGGTTGGCGCTTCGTCCGATTCTTCAGCGCATCATCCTCTCTTACGGCTTGTTACCCAATCGGCGGTTGACCTCCGCAACCCCGATATCCTTGGCGCAATTCCACTCTCCTTGGCCCGATGCCCGACGTCCGAAGCGTTCTACCGTCCAATATCCTGACGTGATATCCTCCGGCGCAACGTCAATTCCTCCTGCGTCAACTGTCTAATCCTGATCGAGTAGACCTGCATCATTCAAAATGCAGTTGAAATTATAAACACATATCAAGTGATTTCATTATCAAAATACGAGATTCAACAGATTCATCTTGCTTGTTTTTAAAGACCCATTTAGTACCAATAACTAAATAGTCATTTGGCCTAGGAACAAGCTTCCACACCTCATTTATCTCAAATTAATTTAACTCATCTTGTATTGCGATAATCCATGAATCATCTTTCAAGGCTTCGTCAATACATTTAGGTTTAATTTGGGAGAGAAAAGAGGCGTTTACATAAAAAATTTTAAGAGAAGAACATGTTTGAACCCCCTTAGATATGTCTCCTATGATTAGCTCTTTAGGATGAGCATCTATATGTTAGGATCAGAGTGGCACTAAGAGGGGGGGGGGTGAATTAGTGCAGCGGTAAAGTACGATAAACTTTTGACGATTTAAACACTTTCGGAAACTTCGTACGATAAAAGCAACGTTTCGTTTGAAACCGTTTCGATTGCGTTTTAACTTGAAGGCATATGTAAGAAGGAGACAAAGAAGTAGAGCATCAAAGTGAAGATAGTTTGCAGTAATATAAATGACAATAAGATAAATGTAAACCGATTTATAGTGGTTCGGTCATGCGACCTACATCCACTTGCGAAGCCTTCTTCGATGAGGCTCCCAACTTCCACTAGCAAATCTCTTGAAGAGGAAGGGCAGATACCCCTCTTACGACTCTTTATAAGCGGTTCACACTCTTACAAATTTTCAGTAAGAAAGAAGGAGGTGAACACTCTAGCAAATTGAAAACAAGACTTGCTATGACTTTTCTAAGACCTTTCTCTCAATCAATTACTTCTCAAAAAGTTGTAATCTTAGCTGAGATTTGAGAGGTATTTATAGGCCTCAAGAGGATTAAAATTTGGGCTCCAAAATTTAAATTCTCTTTGGTTCCCGATGCTGGCGGTGCCACCGTCTGTTAGTGGCGGTGCCACCGCCTGTCAGTGTCTGACACTGACAGTGGACTAACGATGCCACTGCCCAGCAAAGCGGTGCCACCGCCTGGCTCTCGGGTGCTGGGCGGTGCCACCGCTAGACCCTTCGATTCACTGGTTGGGCTTTAAATTTAGCCCAAACCAAGTCTAATTTTGGGCCTAGTTGGCCCCTAACCAGGATATATGATTATATTTTAATCGTAATCCTAATAAATGTGCTAACTACGAATTTAAAGACATTTCCTAAGCTATTACAAAGTCTGCAAGTCAAGATTTCTTCTGGCGAGCTTCCGGCAAACTTCCGGCGGTCTTCCGATAAACTCTCGGAAACCATTCTGCGGACTCCCGGCAAGCTCCTAATCTTGGCAAGTTCCAACGAGCTTATTCGGCAAGCTCCAATCTTTCTTGGTGAGCTCCGCGAACTTCCAACGAACCTTCCGGCGAGCTTCCGAAAAACCCTTCGGCAAGCTCCCTACTCATTCTCGGCTAGTTTCGGCAGCATTCCCGATGAACCTTCGGACTTCCATCGAACTCTCGAACTCCCAACGAATCCTTCGTGCTTGACTCCGGCACTTTGTTTTGCTTTATGTCTTCATCGTTATCGTAGTTAATCCTGCACACACAAACCAAAACTCTACTCCGATCTAGACAATTATTACAACGCGAATTGACATTCTGTTGCCCGACACGTCATTGGTTGGCGCTTCGTCCGATTCTTCAGTGCATCGTCCTCTCTTGCAGCTTGTTGCCCAATCGACGGTTGACCTCCGCAACCCCGATATCCTTGGCACAATTCCGCTCTCCTTGGCCCAATGCCCGATGTTCGAAGTGTTCTGCCGTCCAATATCCTGACGTGATCTCCTCTGGCGCGACGTCAATTCCTCCTGCTTTAATTGTCTCATCTTGATCGAAGCATCCTGCGTCACTCAAAATGCAGATTAAATCATAAACACATATCAAGTGGTTTCATCATTAAAATACAAGATTCAATAATCTCCCCCTTTTTGATGATGACAACCACTTGATGACGGAGTTATCCGTAACTCCCGGAGTTTAAACAAACTCCCCCTATAAATATGGCTTATTGATAGAAACTCTTGGATTCAAGAATCCAAGCAACATGTCATCATAAACGTATACATAACATTTCATGTCATCATACTTCTCCCCCTTTGTCATCAACAAAAAGGAGAAGTTCCTACTCTTATGTGTTTAGAGATAAAAAGTTCCATACATTGCATGAAAAACATAGTATCAAATTTTATTATCGTGCAATCTAGCAATTAAAGATGTGTAAGTTTAGCATATTTGCTTTTCTTGAGATAACAACTAATTGCTTCTCTTTAGACTACAAGCTAGCAATTTTCATGATATGCAAGTTGCAAGCTAGCAAATTTTTGCTTCTTTTGCAATGTTTGAGCTAGCAATTTTGCTTCCGTAATAAGTTAGCATGTTTTGTATTTTGTGTTGGGAAATCATAGGGGGGGGGCGACATCATATGCGCAGCGGAAGAACAAGAAAACAAAATTCCCCGATTCCCAAAAAGATGTTCATCGTCGTGCGAAGATTGGTGCGCAAAATCCGCAAAAACACAAAACTGCGTATAGAGATTGTGTTACCTAGGGAGATCGTATATCCCTGTTTCCTTGCAGATCCTTAGGAGAGGGTGAAGGAGGTCAAGCGTCCTCCTCTCTAGCGGTGATCCACACAGCAGGGTTGCGACGACGCTCCTCAAAACTCCAGGCCTACTCTGAGGTGGAGAGGGAGAGGAGAATAGGAAGGGCAAGCAAAGACTCTAGCCTATGAGGCTGTGAATCCCTCCTATTTATAGAGATCCCGTGTCAAAACCCTAATGGGTCCTTTCCCTAGTGGGTATTGGATCTGCATCCAATAAGACAAGGGCTCCGTCGGATATCTCATATCTGAACCTCTACTCATCGCAATGCCTACCATATGTGTGTGACTCTCTAGGCCCAATATCGAGCTGGCCGTGAGTCATACCTGTCAGAACTCCTTCTAACTAAGTGAATTATTATCTCTGTAATAATTCACTCGACTCATCGACTACGGAAGTACTAGGACACTACGCCGTAGTCCCCAGACGATACAGGGGAATCCAATCCATTGGACCTGTCTGTCCTCAGTTACCATGTACCTATAGTCCCTCATCCATCTAATATCCCAGAGACCGTATATCGAGCATGGTGCTGTCAGACCCATACGGTTTCTACTCGAGTCTCGCTCTAATCGGATTCTCCCGGAGAACTCTTTCTCTCTCAACCCGAATGACCCTGGCCAGGGATTTGTCTGAGCAAGAACACATGGGATATTCCTCTCATGATACCGAGAGTGGATGATCCTCTATCGACACTCAATAGCCCTCGTAAGGTCGACTACCACTCCCAATGACCAGCTGTACTAGATCTGGGAACAGCCAAACCTATAAGTCTGGTATCAAAGAGTGGAGCACTCATACAGGACATCCTTGGTGTCTCAAGTCTAAGAACCAAATACACCACTAGGACTACAGAATTGTTGTCTGACAATAAGGCATCATCAACCATCCAGCATTCCGTAAGCGGATCAATCAGTGAACTCATTCTCCAATGAGCACCTGTACTGTATCCCTAGTGTCCCTACACGAGCAGCTATGAGACCAGCTGCATCCATCATATGGACGGGTATACAGCACACCAGTCTATCCAGTTATCACGATGTCCCTCTCGAGTAACCTATGACCGGGATTATTTAGGATATGTGTTTAAAGGTGAATCGATCTCATTATCGTGATCTCATCACGATCCGATTCCCATTGCACAAATCCAAGGACATCACAATATATATGCATTTATGCAATAGTTATAAAGTGATATACGCCAAAATATAATAAGCAAAAAGATTCTGTATCAAGTCACACGTGCCATCACTCACGTGATTGGCTTGTTGGGCACCTATGACTAGCAATCTCCCACTTGACCTAAAGCCAATCACCTATGTGTCTGATCCCCATCAGACTCCTGTGATGCTCAAAGACAATCTAAGACAACGGCTTTGTCAGTGGATCTGCAATGTTATCTTCGGATGGAACTCTTTCCACTACTACATCTCCTCGGGTTACGATCTCTCTTATAAGCTGGAACCTCCTCAGAACACTTCTAATGAGACCCGGGTTCCCTTATTTGAGTAATCACCCCATAGTTGTCGCAATATAAGGAAGTCGACTTGTCGCTATCTGTATCGACTCCCAAATATGTGATGAACTTCTTCACCCAGACTCCCTCCTTTGCTGCATCTAATGCAGCAATGTACTCCGCCTCTGTGGTCGAGTCAACAGTGGTATTTTGTTTGGAACTCTTCCAGCACACTGCTCCTCCATTCAAGGTGTATACATACCCTGAATTCGACTTGCTATCATCGACATCAGACTGAAAACTTGAGTCAGTGAAGCCTTCAACCTTAAGGTTATTACCTCCATATACTAGTAAAAGATTCTTAGTCCTTCTCAAGTACTTAAGGATACACTTTACTGCTTTCTAGTGCTCCAAGCCTGGATCCACCTGATACCTGCTCGTGACACTCAGAGCATGCGCTATATCAGGCCTAGTACATAGCATGACATACATGATAGACCCTATTACTGAGGCATAAGGTATCATATTCATGTTTGCCCTTTCTTCTGGAGTCTTTGGGGACATACTCGTAGAAAGCGATATCCCATGTCTCATCAGTATGAGACCTCTCTTGGAATTTTCCATGCCAAACCTTTTGACAATAGTTTCTATGTACCTGGACTGGGACAAGCCAAGCATCCTCTTGGATCTATCTCTATAGATTCTAATCCCCAAGATATAAGATGCTTCTCCTAAGTCCTTCATGGAGAAGTGTCTAGATAACCAAGCCTTTATTGTGGATAGCATTCCTATGTCATTCCCAATGATGAGGATGTCATCCACATATAACACCAAAAAGCTAATAGCGCTCCCACTTACCTTTCTGTATACACAAGGCTCATCTTCGTTCTTAACGAAGTCATAAGATCTGATTGCCTCATCAAATCTTATGTTCCAACTTCGGGAAGCTTGCTTTAGTCCATAAATGGATCTAAGCAACCTACACACCTTATCTGGGCAGTTCTTGGACACGAATCCCTCAGGTTGCATCATATACACCTCCTCCTCCAAGTTCCCGTTGAGGAATGCGGTTTTCACATCCATCTGCCAGATCTCATAATCATAGTGTGCTGCAATAGCCAATAGAATTCTGATGGATTTTAGCATTGCTACGGGTGAGAAAGTTTCGTCGTAGTCAACACCTTGCCTTTGACGATACCCCTTAGCCACTAGCCTTGCTTTATAGGTCTCTACCTTTCCATCTACTCCGATCTTTTTCTTAAAGATCCACTTGCAACCGATGGGTACAATACCTTCGGGTGCATCAACTAGGTTTCAAACCTTATTGGAGTACATAGAATCCATCTCAGAATTCATGGCTTCTTTCCACTTCCCGGAGTCTATACTCATAATAGCCTCCTCGTAGGTCTGAGGATCAATATCCTCTACATCCTCTGCTCTAATATGTCCCACATATCTCTCAGGAGGATGGGATACTCTATCAGACCTGCGTAAAGTTGAAACTTGTGTATTAGATACCTGAACAGACTCGGACTGTAGAGTGGTGCTTGAGCTTGGTTCTCCAACCTCGCTCAACTCTATCATTCTCCCACTGTCTCCGCCAAGAATGTGTTCCTTCTCAAGGAACACTGCTCTCTTAGCTACAAAGACCTTTTGGTCCTCGAGATGATAGAAATAATACCCACAAGTTTCCTTGGGGTATCCCACAAATTTGCATCGCTCTGTCCTTGATTCTAACTTATCGGGGTTGTGTCTTTTAATGTGGGTAGGGCAGCCTCAAATCTTAACAACCTTAAGATCAGGCTTCTTCCCTTTCCATATCTCATATAGTGTAGACACTACCGACTTAGTTAGAACTCTGTTCAGAAGGTAAGCTGCGGTTTCTAGGTCATATCCCTAGAATAAGATGGGTAGGTCAGCGAAACTCATCATGGACCGTACCATATCTAATAATGTACGATTTCTCCTTTCAGAGACACCATTGAGCTGAGGTGTATAAGGAGGTGTCCATTGGGATAATATCCCATGGTCCTTGAGGAAGTGAGTAAACTCTGTACTTAAGTACTCACCTCCTCGATCTGATCGAAGAGTTTTGATACTCTTTCCAGTCTGGTTCTCCACCTCATTCTTATACTCTCTGAATTTCTCAAAGGCCTCGGACTTGTACTTCATTAAGTACACATATCCATACCTTGAGAAATCATCAGTAAATGTAATGAAGTAGGAGTAACCTCCAATGGCATGAGTTGACATGGGTCCACATACATCACTATGTATGAGTTCCAATAACTCAGTGGCTCTCTCTCCAGTTCCACTAAATGGAGAGTTGGTCAGTTTTCCACGAATGCAAGGCTCACAAGTTGCATATGACACATAGTCGAATGGATCTAGATATCCATCATTTAGCAACTTTTGAATCCTTCTTTCATGGATATGACCTAGCCTACAATGCCACAGGTATGCACTGTTCAACTCATCTCGTTTCCTTTTGGACACATTTATATTCATGATATGTGGAGTGGTGTCTAACATAAATAAACCATTATGCAATGTTCCTTTCGTGATGATCTTATCATCTAATAATATCGAACAATCATTGTTCTCAAAAACAAATTTATATCCACTAACTGTTAAACATGAAATGGAGATAATGTTTTTGATAATAGAAGGAACAAAATAACATGCATCTAATGCAATAAAAGCTCCACTAGGCAGATGTAGGGCGACCTCGCCAACAGCTAATACAGCAACTTTTGCTCCATTACCCATCTTGAGGTCCATCTCGCCTCTCTCTAGTCTCCTAGGCCTTGCCAGAACCTGCAACGAATTGCATATATGATAAGCACTACCGGTATCCAATACCCATATGTTATCATAAGAGTCTGACAAATGGAGACTGATCATGAATGTACCTGAAGCTTCATCAAGCTTTTGTTTCGCCCTTTCTGCAAGGTACTCTTTGCAGTTTCTCTTCCAGTACCCATCTTTACCACAGTGGAAGCACTGGCCTTTGTCCTTTGTTGGGTCTTTCTTAGCAACCTTTGCTTTACCTTGTTTGCCCTTGCCCTTTCCCTTCTTAAGGGACCTTTCTGCTTTCCTTTTCTTTCTGGTCTCACCAGTGTAGAGAACTGGCTTCTCTTTCTTAATAGTACTCTCTGCCTCCCTCAACATATTGAGGAGCTCTGGGAGAGTCACCTCAAGCTTGTTCATATTAAAGTTCATTATGAACTGTGAAAAGGAATCTGGTAGGGACTGAAGCACAATGTCCACACACAAGTTATCCTCTAGGACCATTCCTAGACCTGTGAGTTTCTCTATCCACTCAATCATCTTTAGGACATGGTTCTGAACCGGTGTCCCCTCAGTCATCCTAGCGCGGAAAAGGCTCTTGGATATCTCATATCGTTGAGTCCTTCCCTGTTCCTCAAACAATTTACGGACATATAGGAGAATGGATCTGGCATCCATCTTTTCATGTTGTCTCTGTAACTCTGGAGTCATAGAGCCCAACATATAGCACTGAGCAAGAGTGGAGTCATCAATGTACTTCACGTAGCGAGTGATCTCATCCTCGCTTGCCCCTTCTTCGGGCGTAGGCATCACTGTATCAAGGACGTACACGATTTTCTCCGCTGTGAGAACAATTCTCAAGTTACGGAGCCAATCCGTATAATTTGGTCCAGTGAGACGGTTGACATCAAGTATGCCACGTAAGGGATTTGAAAGCGACATTTTCTGAAAATAAAGATGTAGCAAAAATGAATAACATGCAGATTTTGCAAGAAATAAACTATCAAGATATGGACTTCTATCTTAATATGCTCCCACTATTTTACTAACGAGTCACGCGACACCCTCAGCACGTGAAACGGAAGTCTCCGGCAGACTTCTAGTGGGGATCAGGATCCAATCAGCGTCTTAGTGTAACCTCGAGGGACTCGACCAATCACACTAAGCCTAAAAGGTAGACAACTCTTGCCGATCACAACTCCTTGTGATTCCCGTCCTGTTCGGCCTCCGAATCACCATGGCCTCGAGGGACTCGACCAACCATGATGCTCGGTTAAGTCAACACCTTCGTTACAAGATGAGTCTGATTTGATGATATACCCTCGAGGGACTCGACCAAGCATATCATGCCCTCAGGTCACCGGTGACATCTCTATGTCGTAAGCAAGATAGCGAATCGCGATATAGGTGAGTCTCGAGGGACTCGACCAACTCAACCTACACCGGGATTCGGTTCCTACTCATAACGATGGAAGGCCACGTGGGTCAATCTAATTGCCTCACGTTTACCGACTTAATATTATCGAGAGATGTTTCTATGATTTGGTCTCCTAATATGACATGTCACACATATACATATTTAATATATATCTACATCGCATGCAAATATATATACATATCTAGTATGTGTATAAGCAATCACACCAGATGATCATGGACCACAACCTAATATGATTAGGCCCGAGCCAGTAGGCCTAATCACTCACATCAAGATCTATGTGTGCAACGGTGCATCTCCATGCCTTGTGATCGTCCATCTCGTCCTCGTCGGTTCCGTCGACATCTTGATGCATCTCCATGCATCACGATCGTCCGTCTCGTGGGTCCCGCTATGGCTTCCACGCTCCCGCTGCGCCTCCTCATGTGATTACAACTTAATCATAGGCACGCAGGCCCGACAATAAACGAGAAATATAATGGAGGTTCGCAGACCTCAATAATAATAATCACAAGTACACACATCACACGGTCCATGATCATCCGTCCACTCATCATACATCACATGTATAAATAATCATCATCATGTAGGACTACTAGATAATAATAAAAATAATAATCAACTAAACCTTTTAATTAATTAATATTTTCTGAAATCAGGGATATATAGGGAATTTCTTAATTCCTAAGGGTATTTTCGTAATTTGGACAAAAGACAGAAACTGGAATTTCTCAAATTCCGAGGGGCAAAACTATCTTTTGCGCAGAAAACCCTAATACCCTTTCCCCTTTTCGCTGCTGCCGCCGCCGCCACCCTGCCGGCAGCGGCCTGTGCGGCGGGGCGAGGGCACTGCCCTCGCCTGCAGGCGGCACGCCCGCTGGCGGCGATGCCGCTGCGGGTGGGCGCCCTCTTCGGGCGCCGCTGCCTCCGCAGGCGGTGCTGTCCCGCCGGGCGGCCGCCCCTATGGGGGGGGTTTCGCCCGCGGGAGCAACGGCGGCAGGCGTCGCGCGTCGTTGCCCTGCGGCGGCAGGCGTCGCGCGTCACTGCCCTGCGGCGGCAGGCGCCGCTTCCTTTCGGCGGTAGGCGCCGCTGCCCTGCGGCGCCTCTGCCCGTGGGTTGCCAGCCCCGCCGGCAGCAAGCCTGCTGCAAGCAGGCCGCCGGCCGGCTGCTGCAGGCACAGCGCTTGCGCATGCGCCGGCGCTGTGCTGCCTGGCTGCGGCTGCGGCTGCCGCTGCAGGTGGCTGCAGGCATGCAGATCGAGGGCAGCAACTGTTGTTGCCCTTCCTTGCTTTTGCGTCAACGATTTTGACGTCAAAATTCTTCCTAAACACAATACACGCAGTTCAAAACCAATCATTCGCACGAACAACCTGGCTCTGATACCACTGTTGGGAAATCATAGGGGGGGGGCGACATCATATGCGCAGCGGAAGAACAAGAAAACAAAATTCCCCGTTTCCCAAAAAGATGTTCATCGTCGTGCGAAGATTGGTGCGCAAAATCCGTAAAAACACAAAACTGCGTATAGAGATTGTGTTACCTAGGGAGATCGTATATCCCTGTTTCCTTGCAGATCCTTAGGAGAGGGTGAAGGAGGTCAAGCGTCCTCCTCTCTAGCGGTGATCCACACAGCAGGGTTGCGACGACGCTCCTCAAAACTCCAGGCCTACTTTGAGGTGGAGAGGGAGAGGAGAATAGGAAGGGCAAGCAAAGACTCTAGCCTATGAGGCTGTGAATCCCTCCTATTTATAGAGATCCCGTGTCAAAACCCTAATGGGTCCTTTCCCTAGTGGGTATTGGATCTGCATCCAATAAGACAAGGGCTCCGTCGGATATCTCATATCTGAACCTCTACTCATCGCAATGCCTACCATATGTGTGTGACCCTCTAGGCCCAATATCGAGCTGGCCGTGAGTCATACCTGTCAGAACTCCTTCTAACTAAGTGAATTATTATCTCTGTAATAATTCACTCGACTCATCGACTACGGAAGTACTAGGCCACTACGCCGTAGTCCCCAGACGATACAGGGGAATCCAATCCATTGGACCTGTCTGTCCTCAGTTACCATGTACCTATAGTCCCTCATCCATCTAATATCCCAGAGACCGTATATCGAGCATGGTGCTGTCAGACCCATACGGTTTCTACTCGAGTCTCGCTCTAATCGGATTCTCCCGGAGAACTCTTTCTCTCTTAACCCGAATGACCCTGGCCAGGGATTTGTCTGAGCAAGAACACATGGGATATTCCTCTCATGATACCGAGAGTGGATGATCCTCTATCGACACTCAATAGCCCTCGTAAGGTCGACTACCACTCCCAATGACCAGCTGTACTAGATCTGGGAACAACCAAACCTATAAGTCTGGTATCAAAGAGTGGAGCACTCATACAGGACATCCTTGGTGTCTCAAGTCTAAGAACCAGATACACCACTAGGACTACGGAATTGTTGTCTGACAATAAGGCATCATCAACCATCCAGCATTCCGTAAGCGGATCAATCAGTGAACTCATTATCCAATGAGCACCTGTACTGTATCCCTAGTGTCCCTACACGAGCAGCTATGAGACCAGCTGCATCCATCATATGGACGGGTATACAGCACACCAGTCTATCCGGTTATCACGATGTCCCTCTCGAGTAACCTATGACCGGGATTATTTAGGATATGTGTTTAAAGGTGAATCGATCTCATTATCGTGATCTCATCACGATCCGATTCCCATTGCACAAATCCAAGGACATCACAATATATATGCATTTATGCAATAGTTATAAAGTGATATACGCCAAAATATAATAAGCAAAAAGATTCTGTATCAAGTCACACGTGCCATCACTCACGTGATTGGCTTGTTGGGCACCTATGACTAGCATTTTGAGATAGGCAAGATAGCGCATTTGCCTTTTTTGAGATAGCAACTATTTTGAGATAGTGATCTTAGCAAATTTTACATCATGCAAGGTAGCAAATTTTTGTGATGTTCAAGATAGTAAGTTCTTTCTTCTCTTTTGAGAAGTGCTATTTTCGCTTCCTTTACAAAGTGCAAGCTAGCAAAGTGTTTGAAAAAGTGAGCAAGTTTTGCAACATACAAGCTAGTAAAAATTTCGAAAGCAAATACAAGATAGCTTTCTTGTTGAAGTGTGTAAGCTATCGATTCTTGCTTCCTATTGTAATGTGCGGGTTGCAAGTCTTGCTTCATGAGATAGGCAAGATAGTGATGTTCAAGAAGACAACTTTTGCTTCTTGAAATAAGCAAGTTAGCAATCTTTGTTACTTAAGATAGGCAAGCTAGCAATCAAGTTTTTGCATCTTCTTGACTTGTGCAAGCTAGCTATCTCCCCCTTTGTCATTGTCAAACAGAAGAGAAGACCCTTTACATCAATTATGACAAAGGTAAGTATCAATCTTATTTGTGCATCATCATATTTTCAAATTAGAATATGTATATTTTCAAAAACCTTATATTCATTCATGCACGATATTGAATAAATCGATCAACATTATGAGGATATCATACATGATACTAAAATTTTTAACTATTTGTCAACATTTTGATCATGATACCAAACGTTCATCATTTAGAGTATTCATGATATAAAACATTAAATCAATATTTATAATACATCATTTTAGCAACAACTCATAGTATTTTAAATCATGATTTACATCATATGTAATACATCACATCATAATTAGAAAGCACAAGTATTGCATACATCATTGCAAATCATAAATGTTTCATATCATGATGATATCAATTTGTCAAATTATATCCTACCATGCACGATCAAAACTTCTCCCCATTTGTATTTCATGCATAATTTCACTTCATGACATTAGGAGTATCAAGAGGAATTAATTGGGTGATGAGATAAATATTTTACGAATACATGGAATTGTATAAAAAATCATATCATAAGTGTTTCATACATTCATATCATCACATGAAGGAATATAAACAAAAATTAGTGATGAGATATTACTTCATGAATACAGTAAAATTCATATAGCATATCATGGTTTATTAGAATTAATCTTCCTTTTGGTGAATAGCAAAAAGAATAGTAGGAGAGCAAGATCTCAATTCATGCACATCAAATATTCAATCATCAAAATCATGATTCATCTAGAAAATTCTCCTCTTTAAATATTCAAAGAGAGAATCATGATGAACATTCTTGGTTTACATAAAGTTTCAAAACATAATTATCAAGATCATGAATACTAAAAGACTATGAAACATTTCGAAAAATCTCCTTTTAAATAGAAAACAATCTTGATTCATAAAGGATTTCATGTTATAAATTTCAAGAGATCAAGATCGTGATTTCGATAAAAATTTATTCAAATTTAAATCATCAAAATCAGTATCAAAATCTAAGAGATTCACAAAGATGATACAAATGGATTCATCAAAATCAATAAGATTGAGCAAAATAATTTTCAAGAATGTTTCCCTCTTTTCGATTGTTTCAAAACATATGATTTTGTTTCATTTATGCCAACTAAAAACATGTATCATGTTTAAAACCGAAAGAGTAAGATTTATTACAACAAAAATCAATAAGGTATTTTTATTATAGTAAAAATCAATAATCCATAAATCGTAAGATTCATCATGCATAATTTCGAGATTTATTAAGCATGATCAATATGCATGACACTAAAACATGGTTTCAAAATGTTTAATATTTTTATTACACAATTTCATCATTATGCATCATTATATATAACTTTACAATGTCATGCATAAAATCGTCAAATCATAGTATTAAAATATTAATATTTTTATTATAACTTTATACATCATTATGTATACAATTGTCAAGCATGACATTTCACTATTTCATATAAGCATCCTTATTTCATTTATGTCAAATCAAAACATACATCATTTTTTAAAGTCACTTTTATGTCAAATCAAAAAATGCATCATTAAGCATGATCATTATGCATTACTTCAAATCAAACATGATTTCATTTATTTTCAAAATATTTATCATGATAGGGCATATAAGCCAAAGAAACTATTAAACATAAAGCATATTCATCAATGATGGTTTCATTGAGTATAAAGTATTTTCAACCAAAATCATTTATTATTTGTTGTAGTCATACATTTTTCTTTTTAGGTGAATCTATTTTTTTTTTATGCTTAATTTTTTTAATTTTTCAAAGATGCTAAAAATAAAAACATGATATAATTTTTGAAAAATAATTTTTATTTCCTATTCTTACTATCTAAATTAAGCACTCATGAAAAACTTCAAGTAATTTTAAAATAATTCAAGAGAGTTGAGTTACTTACCTTATAGTCGAAGCCCATCAAAGCCCAATTCACCGTTTCACCTTTGGAAGTTCTTGATTCATCCTTGGGTGCCTTCCTTTTCTTTGCCCTCTTCCTCCATTCAAGTTCATTGTTTATTTTAGATTTTTGTTTAATGAACTTATTAAGAGTTAGTATTCGAAGTTCAAGTTCATCATTGTCCTCATCACTTGAGTCATCGCTCAAGTGGTATTCATTTGTCCGGAGTTCCAAATCCTTCATATTCTTTAGAAGGTGGTTCAAGTGTTCATTGTGTTCATCATGTGCATTGTGCACCATTTCATATGTCATCAATGAGCCGATAAGTTTTTCAAGTGAAAAAATATTTAAATCTTTTGTTTCTTGTATTGCCGTTACTTTTGATTCCCAAGCTTTAGAAAGTGATAGTAAAACTTTACTAACAAGTTCAAAATTCGAGAAACATTTGCCAAGAGCTTGTAAACCATTGACGACATCCGTAAAATGGGTGTACATGTCAACAATGGTTTCGCTTGGCTTCATTCGAAAAAGCTCGAAATCATGCATTAAAATGTTGATTTTCGAATCTTTAACTCTAGAAGTGCCTTCGTATGTGATTTCAAGAGTGTGCCATATGTTGAAAGCCATTTCGCACAAAGAAACCCGATTGAACTCATTTTTGTCCAAAGCGCAAAATAAGGCATTCATAGCCTTTGCGTTTAAAATAAAATACTTCTTCTCCAAATCCGACCATTCGTTCATCGGTTTAGAGGGAAGTTGAAAACCGTTTTCAATAATATTCCATAAATCTAAATTCATAGAAATCAAGAAAACTCTCATTCGAGTTTTCCAATAAGTGTAGTTCAATCCGTTAAACAACGGTGGACGAAAAACCGATAAACCCTCTTGAAAGCCATGAAGAGCCATTTCTCTCGGGTGTAAATCTGAAATGAGAAATACCGGGCTCTAATACCAATTGTTAGGATCGGAGCGGCACTAAGAGGGGGGGGTGAATTAGTACAGCGGATTAAAACATCGGTTTTGACAAATCTTTCGTACGATATAAATCGAACTCGGAAGTGCTTAACTTGAAAGTGTATTCGTAAAGTTGTGCAGCAAAGGTAATGAGGAAATAAAGCACGTAAGAAGGTTTGCAGTAATGTAAATAGCAATAATGAAATGCAAACCAAAGATCACGTCGATTTTAAAGTGGTTCGATCAAATGACCTACATCCACTTGCGCAGCCCTCTTCGATGAGGCTCCCACCTTCCACTAGCAAATCTCTTGAAGGGGAAGGGCAAATACCCCTCTTACGACTCTTTACAAGTGATTCACACTCTTACAAATTTACAGTAAGAAAGAAGGAGGTGAACACTCTAGCAAATTGAAAACAAGATTTGCTATGACTTTTCTAAGACCTTTCTCTCAATCAATTGCTTCTCAAAAAGTTGTAATCTCAGTTGAGATTTGAGGGGTATTTATAGGCCTCAAGAGGATTCAAATTTGGGCTCTAAAATTTGAATTCTCTTTGGTTTCCGATGCTGGCGGTGCCACCGCTTGTCAGTGGCGGTGCCACCGCCTGTTAGTGTCTGACACTGATAGTGGACTGGCGGTGCCACCGTCCAGCCAAGCGGTGCCACCGCCTGGCTCTCGGGTGTTGGGTGGTGCCACCGCCTGGTTCTCGGGTGCTGGGCGGTGCCACCGCCAGACCCTTCGGTTCACTAGTTGGGCTTTAAATTTAGCCCAAACCAAGTCTAATTTTGGGCCCAGTTGGCCCCTAACCAGGATATAGGATTATCTTTTTATCCTAATCCTAATTAATGTGCTAACTATGAATTTAAAGACATTTCCTAAGCTATTACAAAGTCCGCAAGTCAAGACTTCTTCTGGCGAGCTTCCGATGAACTTTCGGCGGTCTTCCGATAAACTCTCGGAAACCATTCTGCGGACTCCCGGCAAGCTCCTAGACTTCACGATTTGATCTTGGCGAGTTCCAACGAGCTTCTTTGGCAAGCTCCGATCTTTCTTGGTGAGCTCCGCGAACTTCCAATGAACCTTCCGGCGAGCTTCCGAAAAACCCTTCGGCAAGCTCCCTACTCATTCTCGGCTAGTTCCGGCAGCATTCCCGACGAACCTTCGGACTTCCGTCGAACTCTCGAACTCCCAACGAATCCTTCGTGCTTGACTCCGGCACTTTGTTTCTTTTTATGTCTTCATCATTATCGTAGTTAATCCTGCACACACAAACCAAAACTCTACTCCGATCTAGACAATTATTACAACGCGAATTGACATTCTGTTGCCCGACACGTCATTGGTTGGCGCTTCGTCTGATTCTTCAGCGCATCGTCCTCTCTTGCAGCTTGTTGCCCAATCGGTGGTTGACCTCTGTAACTCTGATATCCTTGGTACAATTCCGCTCTCCTTGGCCCAATGCCTGACGTCCGAAGCGTTCTGCCATCCAATATCCTGACGTGATCTCCTTTGGCGCAACGTCAATTCCTCCTGCTTTAATTGTCTCATCTTGAACGAAGCATCCTGCGTCACTCAAAACGCAGATTAAATCATAAACACATATCAAGTGGTTTCATCATCAAAATACGAGATTCAACACTATATACTTCCATTTCTTGGGTAAGGATGTTTCGGAAGTGGATGCATCAAAGTTGCTAGTTGGAGAAGGGGTTTCATTTAAATTCAAGGAATCGAAATCATCATCATCAAAATCGTTTTTCTTGATTTCGAAAATCTTATTGAAAATAACATGAATAGATTCTTTTATAATTAAAGTTATTTTATTGAAGATTCGAAATGTTTAAGAAATTGAGGAATAACCAAGAAAATTTCCTTCATCGGATTTAACATCAAATTTTCTTAAGGCATCTTTTTCATTCAATATAAAACACTTATACCCAAAAACTTTAAAATATAAAACATTGGGTTTTTTGTTGTTTCATAACTCATAAGGGGTTTTGGTGACTAAGGGTCTTACTAGAATTCTATTCATAACATAGTATGTCGTGTTTACGGCTTCGGCCCAAAAATATTTGGGTAGACTATGTTCATTGAACATGGTTCTTGTCATTTCTTGTAAATTTCTATTTTTTCTTTCTACTACTCCATTTTGTTGAGGATTTCTCGAGTAGAGAAGTTGTGGTTGTATCCATTAGATTCACAAAATTCTTAGAAATCACAGTTTTGAAATTCACCACCGTGATCACTTCGAATTGATGAAATCATAGAACCCTGTTCATTTTGAACAAGTTTACAAAACTTGATGAAATATCTAAAGCATTCACTTTTGTGTTTTAAGAAATAAGTCCATGTGTATCTACTATAATCATTTACAATAATAAAAGCGTATTTGCTACCTCCTAGGCTTGATGTAGAGATTGGTCCGGATAAGTCCATATGGATCAATTGCAAAGGTCTAGAGGTGCTTATTTGATTCTTAGATTTGAAGCTACCCTTTATTTATTTTCCTAATTGATAAGTATCACACATATTATCTTTGATGAACTTGATATAAGGAATTCCTCTTACAAGTTCTTTGGATGAAATTTGGGTGATTAGTTTCATGCTAGCATGACCTAATCTCCTAGGCCAAAGCAAAGCATCGTCATTCAAAACCGAGAAACACATTTCATTACAAAGATCATTGATGTCAATGATGTATAAGTTATTTTGTTTTAATGCAATTATAGATGTATTTTTGTGTAGTTTTTCAATGATGCAAGCATTATATTCGAATTTGACAATATATCCTTTCTCACACAATTAACTAATGCTCAAGAGGTTATGTTTTAAACCATCAACTAACAAAACATCTTCAATAAAGAAGTTGGATTTGTTACCTATGGTTCCTTTGCTAATGATTTTACCCTTGTTGTTGTCTCCGAAGGTGACAAAGCCTTTGTCTATGCTAGTGAGCTTAGAGAATTGAGATGGATCTCTAGTCATATGCCTTGAGCATCCACAATCAAGGTACCATCTCTTGCTCCTAGTTTGTGGTGATATATGTTTCTACAAAAATGGATGATTTTTAGGTACCTATTTAATCTTGGGTGCTTCAAAAACTGATCTAAATTGTTTGTCATGTTGCATGGAATTTATTACAGTTCCTTTAGGAACCCAAATCAATTTGTTAGGACTAATCTTCTTGAATGGACAATGATAAACTATAATTATGTTTAATTTTTAATTTATCAAAATTACTAACAAGAATATCATGCTCCTTTTCTAACAATTTATATTTTCTACTAATTATTTTGCATTCATCAAATAAATCATGGAAAGTATTTAATAATTCATCAAATGATAAATCTGTATCAATTAAATTTGATACCTCCTCTCCAATGGCCATGAGTGCATAATGAACAACTTACTCGGTATTGGACTCCTCTTCTTTGGATGTGCTTGAATCATCCCACATTGCTTTGAGCGCCTTCTTCTTTGGTGTTCTCTTCTTGGCTTAGGGACAATCAATTTTATAGTGTCCCTACTTCTTACATTCATAGCAAATAACTTGGTCCTTTTTGGGTTCAAATTTATTTTTAGTATCATTTTAAAATTTATTTTTTTAATAAATTTTTTAAATTTCTTTGTTAGAAGTGCCAAGTCATTGTCAAAGTCCTCATCACTTGAGTTTTCTCTCAAGTGGTCTTCTTGAGTTCTTAGTGTCATATTCTTGGTGTCCTCATACTCTACATGAGCTTTGCAAGTCATTTCGTAGGTCATTAATGATCCGATTAATTCTTCAAGAGGGAAGTTGTTAAAATCTTTAGCCTCTTGAATAGCAGTGACTTTAGGGTCCCAACTCTTTGGAAGGGATCTTAGAATTTTATTAACGAGCTCGAAATCCGAAAAACTTTTACCGAGTCCTTTTAGACTATTGATGACATCCGTGAAACGGGTGTACACGTCATTTATGGTCTCACTCAGTTTCATTCGAAAAAGTTCATAAGAATATACTAAAAGATTGATTTTTGACTCTTTCACTCTACTCGTGCCTTCGTGAGTCACTTCGAGTATATGCCAAATATCAAATGCAGTTTCACAAATCTAAATACGGTTGAACTCGTTTTTATCAAGTGCACAAAATAAGGCATTCATAGCCTTTGCATTTAGAGCAAAAGTCTTCTTCTCCAATTCATTCCAATTGATCATTGGAAGAGAAGACTTTGAAAATCCATTTTCAACAATATTCCAAAGTTCAAAATCCATGGAAATAAGGAAGATCCTCATTCAGGTCTTCCAATAGGTGTAGTCCGTCCCATTGAATATGGGCGGACGTGTAATAGAGTGAACCTCTTGGTTTCTGGCATATGCCATCTCTCTTAGGTTTTAATCCAACTGAGAGTGAACCCGCTCTGATACCAATTGTTAGGATCAAGAGCATTAAGAGGGGGGGAGGGGGGGGAATTAGTGTAGTGGAAAACTTTCGCCGGTTCAAAAAGACTTCGTACAAAAACCGTTTCGGAAAGATCTTTAACTTAAGAGCAAACAGAAGTATAGTTGATGTAAAGCAACGAAGGCAGTTTGCAGTTAAGATAAAGAGTAGAATGTAAATACAAATCGAGATTTAGAGTGGTTAGGTCAATCTTGACCTACGTCCACTTTTGGCTTTCTCCTCCGATGAGGTCATCGACATCCACTAGAGGTCTTCCTTCAATAGGCGAAGGCCAACCACCCTTTTACAGCTTTTCTCCTTTTGACGGGCTTAGGAGACAACCCTTATAAGTTTTCACTCCTCTCTTGAATGATCAAAACTTAGAAAGAAAAGAGGGAGAGGAACTCTAGCCTTTTACAACACTTTTAAGCTCTCAAATACTCATAATAAAAGCAAGCTTTCGGTTTCTTTTCATGTAGGAAATGGTGGGGCTTATATAGGCCCAAATCAGTTTGAATTCGGAGCTCAAAAGTGTCCATTCCTAGATTTCCGGGGTCCTAGCGGTACCATTGTCATAACTAGGCTATACTACCATTTGTCATCTGTCACTGAGTGGTACTACCGCTCAGTTTGGGTGGTATTACCACCTAACATTGCTCGAAGACTGAGCTCAGGCTGTACCACCGCCTGATAGGGGCGGTACCACCGCTAGTAGTAATAATTATCGATGGTACCACTGCTTGATAGGGGCGGTACTACCGCCTAGAACTCCTGGGAGACCGAGTCTCCTGGGCGGTGCCACCTCCGGCCAAGAATTCTGGGTCCGAATGGGCTGATCCATTCAGTCCAATTTGGGTCTGCCAAGGGCCAAGTTGGCCCCATATTAAGTTATTGGGATCACCTCCCAATCCTAACTTAATCGACATGATAACTATGACAATTAAGACATTAATACTGTAGATCGTGTTCCGATGCATTAATCGCTTCTTCCGGCGAGCTTCTGGCAAACTTCCGGTGAACATCCGACGAACCCGCGATGATGCTCAGGCGGACTCCCGGCGAACTCCTAGACTTGCGACGATCCTCTTGGCGAGTTCTGATGAGCTTCTTTGGCAAGCTCCTAGACTTCTCGGATTGTTCCTTTAGAACCTCCGACGGACGTCTGGACTTCCGATGAACTCTCGAACCCCCAATGTGATCTTGGTTTTGACTCCGGCTTAACACCTGCTGCATGTCTTATTGCCATCATAGTTACTCCTGCACACTTATCTCGACATACAAATTAGATAATCAAATGACAATTGACTTCATCATCAAAATACGAGATTCAACACTTCATCAAGCACATATGTCCATACCTAGAGGTATCATCAGTGAATGTAATGATATATCAATAACCACCTATGGCTTGAGTTGATATAAGACTACATACATCAATATATATGAGTTTTAGTAACTCAATGGCTCTCTCTCTATTTCCATTAAATGGAGAGTTGGTCAATTTCCATTGAAAACAAAACTCACCAGTTGTATATGATTCATAATTGATTAGATCTAAGTATCCATCTTTTAGTAACCTTTGAATTCTTCCCTCATGGTTATAACCTAGCCTATAGTGCCATAGGTATGCATCATTCACCTCATCTCGCTTTCTCTTAGACACACCAATATTCATGACATTTGGAGCAACATGTTATATAATTAAACCATTATTTAATATTCCTCTACTAATGATCTCATTATCTAAAATCAATGAACAACCATTATTCTCAAAACTAACTTGTATCCATTATTTATCAAATAAGAAATGGAAATAATTTGTTTGATGATCGAAGGAATGAAATAGCATGTATTTAATATAAGAATAGCTCCACCAGACAACCGTAGGGTCACTTTGCCAACAACAACAATAGGAACCTTTGCACCATTCCCCATCCTGAGTTCTTTCTTGCCTCCTGTCAATCTTTTATCCCTTGCTAGAACCTATAATGAATTGCTGATATGAGATAGACTATCGGTATCCAATACTTATGTATTATCACAACTTTCTGACAAATTGAGATCAATCATAAATGTACTTAAAACTTCTTCAAACTTATGTTTCTCCTTTTCTACAAGGTACTCATTGCAGTTCCTCTTACATACACGTCTTTACCATAGTGAAAGCACTGTCCTTTATCCTTTACTAGGTCTTTTTTGGCAAACTTTTGTTAGGATCACAAATGACATTAAGAGGGGAGGGGGGGGGGGGTTGGGGGGGGGGGAGCGGTGAATTAGTGTAGTGGATAAAAACAACAAATTTAATCAATTTTAAAAAACTTCATACGATGAAACTCTTAGTTCGACGAAAACCGTTTTGAAAAGATGTTTGACTTGAATAAGTTTGTAAGTTAGTAGAGAGGAGGGGATTGGACAATTTTCAATGAAGTAAAGTAGAATGCAGCAAAATGAAAGTACGCACTAAGAAGAGAACTCACCAATTTTATAGTGGTTCAGTCGTCCGACCTATATCTACTCCAAATACCTCATCCAATGAGGTCATCGGTTTCCGCTATTGATCTTTCTTGAAGTACAAAGATCAATCACCCCTTTACAGAACTTTCATAAGTGGCTCACTCTCCTTTTACAAACTTTCACACTTAGAAATGATGGAGGTGAACTCTCAATATTTGCAAGCTATTTCACTATAGTTTCGGTTCAGTTCTTATCACTTCTTTGTGTTTTACTAGCTGAGAAGTAAAGGGTATTTATAGCTCTCAATTGGATTAATAATTTGAGCCAAAAAGTATAACATCCTAGGTTTTCGGGGTACTAGTGGTACCACTGCTATTATTGGGAGGTACCACCACCTAAGGACTGACACTAGGCGGTACATCCGCCCAGTCTAGTGGTTCTACCATCTGAGAGAGTCTCAAGCTCTAGCGGTACCATCACTTGATAGGGTGGTACCATCACTTAATAACATTAACTATTGGCGATACCACCACCTCGGCTTTTTAGAGATTGAGCCCTAGGCAGTTCCACTACCCTAGTCTTACGGTGCCATCGCCAAACAGGGTTCAGCAATCTGTTTGGGCCTTGAATCTAGCCTAAACCAGTCTAATTACGAGCCCAGTTGGCCCTTAACAGGTTTAATGTGATTACCTCCCAAACCTAACCATAGTTATGTGCTAACTTCAATTTTTAAGTCATAAACAAAACAAGTCTAGTAGGTCTAGGTTTCTTCTGACGAGCTTCCGACGATCTTCTAGCGGACTTCCGACGATCTCTCTGCAATCTTTTAGCGGACTCCTGGCAAGCTCCTAGACTTCACGATGATCTTCTTGGCGAGTTACGATGAGCTTCTTTGGCAAGTTCCTGGACTTCTCGACCAATCTTGGTGGCACTACTGACGAACCTTCGGACTCCTGACGAACTCTCGAACTCCCAACAAATTCTCGATCTTGACTCTAGCACTTTTTTTGCTTTTTGCCTTAATCGCTATCATAGCTAATCTATAATACTTTTCTCAACATATAGATTAGATCAATCAATTTACCAATTGATTTCATCATCAAAATTTGAGATTCAATAGTCTGCCCTTTTTTGATAATGACAATCAATTTATGATAGAGTTAACCTTAACTCCCACTATCTATATGCCATACTTGAGAAAAGACAATCTTGAATTCAAAGCATTCAAATTCAAGCATCAAACCGATAAGTTATATGCATTTAAACTTATTGACATGCACATCATGATACTAATCATGATTTACCATCTCAAAATACGTTACCATGTAAATATCACAATAAAAATGATGTCAAGGCATGACATCCATTTTCAAGTATGATACAAATTTCAAATTTGAAATTTAACAAAATTCAAATTTCTAGTTTGATAAAAGATGACAATTCATAAATTCGAGTCATAATACCAATTGGAAGTAGAAAATTAAGCATGATAAGTTCGATACCTAATCATAATGATAGACATTTATCATTTTGATACAAAATCAAGCATAATTTTAAGAATGAAACATTTTCAAGTATCCATGCCACATTACGATGTGTTTCAAGCATTCAAGAAACATTTCAAGTATCTATGATGCATATGCGATACATTTTGATATTATTCAAGTATTTGCCATGTATTTGGCGATACCAATTATATTTCAAGCATTCGTAATACATTCAAGCATTTACGATACGATACATTTTACACATTATTTGAAACATTTATAATGTCAAGTTGTCATCAATTTGCCACATTTCTCCCCCTTTGCCATCAACAAAAAGGAGAACCATTCAACAATGCAAGTGTTTAAAAACATATTATTTAAGTTCTATACCAATTTATCCAAGCTAGCAAAAAAAAATGATAAGTTAAGCAAAAACTTTGCATGATAACTACTTTTGGTTTTTGAAATGGATAAGCTAGCATTTTTGCTTTAGATATGCAAAAGCTTTTTGGTTCTTCTTGAGATATGCAAGTTTCTTTGTTCCTTTGTCGTAAAAGTAAGAAGAAGAGGAAGAACAGTAAGGGAGTAATTCATTCTCCATAAGAAATCAAGAACCAAATTCATGAAACTTAGGTTTCATTAAATTAAGCTTCTACTGTAGCTAACAGAGAGGTTTCATCATAAAGGATAAAAAATCCATGAGTAAAACTTCATAAATCAAATGCCTTTTCTTGTAAATAGAAGGAAGAAGGATTCATAAGAATTGATTAAAGATCAAGTTATTAATCTAAAAATATATGAATCATGGCTCTTCCTTTGCAAATAGAAGGAGGAAGGACTCATGACCATCACATGAAAAATAAGACATCAAGTTGTAAATACCGAAAGTTGAATATTTTCTTTTATAAATATCATGAGAAAGAAAGATGACCGAGAAATTCCAAAAATATATCAAGGAATTTAAGCATTCAAAAGTTTTGTCATGCCTAATTCTTAGAGTATTGCATAACATCATCAAGTAGTGCAAATTGAAAAATACATTACATCAAAAAGTACATCATAGTATGTAAGAGTACAGCCTATTAGGATAATAAAGAGTTTTCTCCTTCATTGACAAAAAGAAAGGAGAAATATACAAGTTATTCAGATGGTGGTAAACCAAAATGTATAAACAGAGTGTCAAGTTATCGATGAATTTGCTATATCTCGGTTAAGATTTGATCTTGACGTAGTTCAATTTGATCCAGTTGAGTCACTATGGAATCGGCAGATGAGGTGCTGGTTTTGTTGGAGGTGCTACCTCAAAGGGACTAATAGGAGGAGATTGATTTTCCCTAAATACAAGTGTTTCTAGTTCAGTTTTAGGTGAGGGAGGATCAGTCCTCCTGGGTAATCTAGTCCAAATTTCATTTCTTACTGTGCATCTTAATCTCCTTAATATGTTTCTATTAATGACATTGAATCGATCTAGTTTTAAGGTTTCTTCATCAGATGGAATAACTATATCATGTGTGTTGGGAAATCATAAGGGGGGGCGACATCATATGCGCAGCGGAAGAACAAGAAAAACAAAAATCCCCGATTCCCAAAAAGATGTTCATCGTCGTGCGAAGATTGGTGCGCAAAATCCGCAAAAACTCAAAAACTGCGTATAGAGATTGTGTTACCTAGGGAGATCGTATATCCCTGTTTCCTTGCAGATCCTTAGGAGAGGGTGAAGGAGGTCAAGCGTCCTCCTCTCTAGCGGTGATCCACACAGCAGGGTTGCGACGACGCTCCTCAAAACTCCAGGCCTACTCTGAGGTGGAGAGGGAGAGGAGAATAGGAAGGGCAAGCAAAGACTCTAGCCTATGAGGCTGTGAATCCCTCCTATTTATAGAGATCCCGTGTCAAAACCCTAATGGGTCCTTTCCCTAGTGGGTATTGGATCTGCATCCAATAAGACAAGGGCTCCGTCGGATATCTCATATCCGAACCTCTACTCATCGCAATGCCTACTATATGTGTGTGACCCTCTAGGCCCAATATCGAGCTGGCCGTGAGTCATACCTGTCAGAACTCCTTCTAACTAAGTGAATTATTATCTCTGTAATAATTCACTCGACTCATCGACTACGGAAGTACTAGGCCACTACGCCGTAGTCCCCAGACGATACAGGGGAATCCAATCCATTGGACCTGTCTGTCCTCAGTTACCATGTACCTATAGTCCCTCATCCATCTAATATCCCAGAGACTGTATATCGAGCATGGTGCTGTCAGACCCATACGGTTTCTACTCGAGTCTCGCTCTAATCGGATTCTCCCGGAGAACTCTTTCTCTCTCAACCCGAATGACCCTGGCCAGGGATTTGTCTGAGCAAGAACACATGGGATATTCCTCTCATGATACCGAGAGTGGATGATCCTCTATCGACACTCAATAGCCCTCGTAAGGTCGACTACCACTCCCAATGACCAGCTGTACTAGATCTGGGAACAGCCAAACCTATAAGTCTGGTATCAAAGAGTGGAGCACTCATACAGGACATCCTTGGTGTCTCAAGTCTAAGAACCAGATACACCACTAGGACTACGGAATTGTTGTCTGACAATAAGGCATCATCAACCATCCAGCATTCCGTAAGCGGATCAATCAGTGAACTCATTCTCCAATGAGCACCTGTACTGTATCCCTAGTGTCCCTACACGAGCAGCTATGAGACCAGCTGCATCCATCATATGGACGGGTATACAGCACACCAGTCTATCCGGTTATCACGATGTCCCTCTCGAGTAACCTATGACCGGGATTATTTAGGATATGTGTTTAAAGGTGAATCGATCTCATTATCGTGATCTCATCACGATCCGATTCCCATTGCACAAATCCAAGGACATCACAATATATATGCATTTATGCAATAGTTATAAAGTGATATACGCCAAAATATAATAAGCAAAAAGATTCTGTATCAAGTCACACGTGCCATCACTCACGTGATTGGCTTGCTGGGCACTTATGACTAGCAATCTCCCACTTGACCTAAAGCCAATCACCTATGTGTCTGATCCCCATCAGACCCCTGTGACGCTCAAAGACAATCTGAGACAATGGCTTTGTTAGTGGATCTGCAATGTTATCTTCGGATGGAACTCTTTCCACTGCTACATCTCCTCGGGTCACGATCTCTCTGATAAGGTGGAACCTCCTCAGAACATGCTTAGATTTCTGATGAGACCTAGGTTCCTTCGCTTGAGCAATTGCCCCGTTGTTGTCGCAATATAGGGAAATCGGCTCCTCACTATCCGGCACGACTCCCAAATCTGTGATGAACTTCTTCAACCAGACTCCCTCCTTTGCTGCATCTGATGCAGCAATGTACTCCGCCTCTGTGGTCGAGTCAGCAGTGGTATCTTGCTTGGAACTCTTCCAGCACACTGCTCCTCCATTCAAGGTGTACACATACCCTGAATTCGACTTGCTATCATCGACATCAGACTGAAAACTTGAGTTAGTGTAGCCTTCAACCTTAAGGCTATTACCTCCATATACTAGT
Source organism: Musa acuminata AAA Group (assembly GCF_036884655.1). Classification (NCBI taxonomy): domain Eukaryota; kingdom Viridiplantae; phylum Streptophyta; class Magnoliopsida; order Zingiberales; family Musaceae; genus Musa; species Musa acuminata. Next base: position 25,404,104 of record NC_088335.1, read on the forward strand.
AAAAGATCCTTAGTCCTTCTCAAGTACTTAAGGATACACTTTACTGCTTTCCAGTGCTCCAAGCCTGGATCCGCCTGATACCTGCTCGTGACACTCAGAGCATGCGCTATATCAGGCCTAGTACATAGCATGGCATACAAGATAGACCCTATTGCTGAGGCATAAGGTATCATATCCATGTTCGCCCTTTCTTCTGGAGTCTTTGGGGACATACTCGTAGAAAGCGATATCCCATGTCTCATCGGTATGAGACCTCTTTTGGAATTTTCCATGCCAAACCTTTTGACAATAGTTTCTATGTACCTGGACTGGGACAAGCCAAGCATCCTTTTGGATCTATCTCTATAGATTCTAATCCCCAAGATATAAGATGCTTCTCCTAAGTCCTTCATGGAGAAGTGTCTAGATAACCAAGCCTTTATTGTGGATAGCATTCCTATGTCATTCCCAATGATGAGGATGTCATCCACATATAACACCAAAAAGCTAATAGCGCTCACACTTACCTTTCTGTATACACAAGGCTCATCTTCGTTCTTAACGAAGTCATAAGATCTGATTGCCTCATCAAATCTTATGTTCCAACTTCGGGAAGCTTGCTTTAGTCCATAAATGGATCTAAGCAACCTACACACCTTATCTGGGCAGTTCTTGGACACGAATCCCTCAGGTTGCATCATATACACCTCCTCCTCCAGGTTCCCGTTGAGGAATGCGGTTTTCACATCCATCTGCCAGATCTCATAATCATAGTGTGCTGCAATAGCCAATAGAATTCTGATGGATTTTAGCATTGCTACGGGTGAGAAAGTTTCGTCGTAGTCAACACCTTGCCTTTGACGATACCCCTTAGCCACTAGCCTTGCTTTATAGGTCTCTATCTTTCCATCTACTCCGATCTTTTTCTTAAAGATCCACTTGCAACCGATGGGTACAATACCTTCGGGTGCATCAACTAGGTTCCAAACCTTATTGGAGTACATAGAATCCATCTCAGAATTCATGGCTTCTTTCCACTTCCCGGAGTCTATACTCATAATAGCCTCCTCGTAGGTCTGAGGATCAATATCCTCTACATCCTCTGCTCTAATATGTCCCACATATCTCTCAGGAGGATGGGATACTCTATCAGACCTGCGTAAAGTTGAAACTTGTGTATTAGATACCTGAACAGACTCGGGCTGTAGAGTGGTGCTTGAGCTTGGTTCTCCAACCTCGCTCAATTCTATCATTCTCCCACTATCTCCGTCAAGAATGTGTTCCTTCTCAAGGAACACTGCTCTCTTAGCTACAAAGACCTTTTGGTCCTCGAGATGATAGAAGTAATACCCACAAGTTTCCTTGGGGTATCCCATAAATTTACATCGCCCTGTCCTTGATTCTAACTTATCGGGGTTGTGTCTTTTAACATGGGCAGAGCAGCCCCAAATCTTAACTACTTTAAGATCAGGCTTCTTCCCTTTCCATATCTCATTTGGTGTAGACACCACTGACTTAGTTGGAACTCTGTTCAGAAGGTAAGCTGTGGTTTCTAGGTCATATCCCTAGAATAAGATGGGTAGGTCAGCGAAACTCATCATGGACCGTACCATATCTAATAATGTACGATTTCTCCTTTCAGAGACACCATTGAGCTGAGGTGTATAAGGAGGTGTCCATTGGGATAATATCCCATGGTCCTTGAGGAAGTGAGTAAACTCTGTACTTAAGTACTCACCTCCTCGATCTGATCGAAGAGTTTTGATACTCTTTCCAGTCTGGTTCTCCACCTCATTCTTATACTCTCTGAATTTCTCAAAGGCCTCGGACTTGTACTTCATTAAGTACACATATCCATACCTTGAGAAATCATCAGTAAATGTAATGAAGTAGGAGTAACCTCCAATGGCATGAGTTGACATGGGTCCACATACATCACTATGTATGAGTTCCAACAACTCAGTGGCTCTCTCTCCAGTTCCACTAAATGGAGAGTTGGTCAGTTTTCCACGAATGCAAGGCTCACAAGTTGCATATGACACATAGTCGAATGGATCTAGATATCCATCATTTAGCAACTTTTGAATCCTTCTTTCATGGATGTGACCTAGCCTACAATGCCACAGGTATGCATTGTTCAACTCATCTCGTTTCCTTTTGGACACATTTATATTCATGATATGTGGAGTGGTGTCTAACATAAATAAACCATTATGCAATGTTCCTTTCATGATGATCTTATCATCTAATAATATCGAACAACCATTGTTCTCAAAAACAAATTTATATCCACTAACTGTTAAACATGAAATGGAGATAATGTTTTTGATAATAGAAGGAACAAAATAACATGCATCTAATGCAATAAAAGCTCCACTAGGCAGATGTAAGGCGACCTCGCTAACAGCTAATACAGTAACTTTTGCTCCATTACCCATCTTGAGGTCCATCTCGCCTCTCTCTAGTCTCCTAGGCCTTGCCAGAACCTGCAACGAATTACATATATGATAAGCACTACCGGTATCTAATACCCATGTGTTATCATAAGAGTCTGACAAATGGAGACTGATCATGAATGTACCTGAAGCTTCATCAAGCTTTTGTTTCGCCCTTTCTGCAAGGTACTCTTTGCAGTTTCTCTTCCAGTGCCCATCTTTACCACAGTGGAAGCACTGGCCTTTGTCCTTTGTTGGGTCTTTCTTAGCAACCTTTGCTTTACCTTGTTTGCCCTTGCCCTTTCCCTTCTTAAGGGACCTTTCTGCTTTCCTTTTCTTTCTGGTCTCACCAGTGTAGAGAACTGGCTTCTCTTTCTTAATAGTACTCTCTGCCTCCCTCAACATATTGAGGAGCTCTGGGAGAGTCACCTCAAGCTTGTTCATATTAAAGTTCATTATGAACTGTGAAAAGGAATCTGGTAGGGACTGAAGCACAATGTTCACACACAAGTTATCCTCTAGGACCATTCCTAGACCTGTGAGTTTCTCTATCCACTCAATCATCTTTAGGACATGGTTCTGAACCGGTGTCCCCTCAGTCATCCTAGCGCGGAAAAGGCTCTTGGATATCTCATATCGTTGAGTCCTTCCCTGTTCCTCAAACAATTTACGGACATGTAGGAGAATGGATCTGGCATCCATCTTTTCATGTTGTCTCTGTAACTCTGGAGTCATAGAGCCCAACATATAGCACTGAGCAAGAGTGGAGTCATCAATATACTTCACGTAGCGAGCGATCTCATCCTCGCTTGCCCCTTCTTCGGGCGTAGGCATCACTGTATCAAGGACGTACACGATTTTCTCCGCTGTGAGAACAATTCTCAAGTTACGGAGCCAATCCGTATAATTTGGACCAGTGAGGCGGTTGACATCAAGTATGCCACGTAAGGGATTTGAAAGCGACATTTTCTGAAAATCAAGATGTAGCAAAAATGAATAACATGCAGATTTTGCAAGAAATAAACTATCAAGATATGGACTTCTATCTTAATATGCTCCCACTATTTTACTAACGAGTCACGCGACACCCTCAGCACGTGAAACGGAAGTCTCCGGCAGACTTCTAGTGGGGATCAGGATCCAATCAGCGTCTTAGTGTAACCTCGAGGGACTCGACCAATCACACTAAGCCTAAAAGGTAGACAACTCTTGCGATCACAACTCCTTGTGATTCCCGTCCTGTTCGGCCTCCGAATCACCATGGCCTCGAGGGACTCGACCAACCATGATGCTCGGTTAAGTCAACACCTTCGTTACAAGATGAGTCTGATTTGATGATATACCCTCGAGGGACTCGACCAAGCATATCATGCCCTCAGGTCACCGGTGAAATCTCTATGTCGTAAGCAAGATAGCGAATCGCGATATAGGTGAGTCTCGAGGGACTCGACCAACTCAACCTACACCGGGATTCGGTTCCTACTCATAACGATGGAAGGCCACGTGGGTCAATCTAATTGCCTCACGTTTACCGACTTAATATTATCGAGAGATGTTTCTATGATTTGGTCTCCTAATATGACATGTCACACATATACATATTTAATATATATCTACATCGCATGCAAATATATATACATATCTAGTATGTGTATAAGCAATCACACCAGATGATCATGGACCACAACCTAATATGATTAGGCCCGAGCCAGTAGGCCTAATCACTCACATCAAGATCTATGTGTGCAACGGTGCATCTCCATGCCTTGTGATCGTCCATCTCGTCCTCGTTGGTTCCGTCGACATCTTGATGCATCTTCATGCATCACGATCGTCCGTCTCGTGGGTCCCGCTATGGCTTCCACGCTCCCGCTGCGCCTCCTCATGTGATTACAACTTAATCATAGGCATGCAGGCCCGACAATAAACGAGAAATATAATGGAGGTTCGCAGACCTCAATAATAATAATCACAAGTACACACATCACACGGTCCATGATCATCCGTCCACTCATCATACATCACATGTATAAATAATCATCATCATGTAGGACTACTAGATAATAATAAAAATAATAATCAACTAAACCTTTTAATTAATTAATATTTTCTGAAATCAGGGATATATAGGGAATTTCTCAATTCCTAAGGGTATTTTCATAATTTGGACAAAAGACAGAAACTGGAATTTCTCAAATTCCGAGGGGCAAAATTGTCTTTTTCCCAGAAAACCCTAATTCCCTCTTTCTGCTGCCGCTGCCGCCGCCGCCACCCTGCCGGCGGCGGCCTGTGCGGCGGGGCGAGGGCACTGCCCTCGCCTGCAGGCGGCACGCCCGCTGGCGGCGATGCCGCTGCGGGTGGGCGCCCTCTTCGGGCGCCGCTGCCTCCGCAGGCGGTGCTGTCCCGCCGGGCGGCCGCCCTTGTGGGGGGGGTTTCGCCCGCGGGAGCAGCGGCGGCAGGCGTCGCGCGTCGCTGCCCTGCGGCGGCAGGCGCCGCTTCCTTTCGGCGGTAGGCGCCGCTGCCCTGCGGCGCCTCTGCCCGTGGGTTGCCAGCCCCGCCGGCAGCAAGCCTGCTGCAAGCAGGCCGCCGGCCGGCTGCTGCAGGCACAGCGCTTGCGCATGCGCCGGCGCTGTGCTGCCTGGCTGCGGCTGCAGCTGCCGCTGCCGCTGCAGGTGGCTGCAGGCATGCAGATCGAGGGCAGCAACTGTTGTTGCCCTTCCTTGCTTTTGCGTCAACGATTTTGACGTCAAAATTCTTCCTAAACACAATACACGCAGTTCAAAACCAATCATTCGCACGAACAACCTGGCTCTGATACCACTGTTGGGAAATCATAAGGGGGGGCGACATCATATGCGCAGCGGAAGAACAAGAAAAACAAAAATCCCCGATTCCCAAAAAGATGTTCATCGTCGTGCGAAGATTGGTGCGCAAAATCCGCAAAAACTCAAAAACTGCGTATAGAGATTGTGTTACCTAGGGAGATCGTATATCCCTGTTTCCTTGCAGATCCTTAGGAGAGGGTGAAGGAGGTCAAGCGTCCTCCTCTCTAGCGGTGATCCACACAGCAGGGTTGCGACGACGCTCCTCAAAACTCCAGGCCTACTCTGAGGTGGAGAGGGAGAGGAGAATAGGAAGGGCAAGCAAAGACTCTAGCCTATGAGGCTGTGAATCCCTCCTATTTATAGAGATCCCGTGTCAAAACCCTAATGGGTCCTTTCCCTAGTGGGTATTGGATCTGCATCCAATAAGACAAGGGCTCCGTCGGATATCTCATATCCGAACCTCTACTCATCGCAATGCCTACCATATGTGTGTGACCCTCTAGGCCCAATATCGAGTTGGCCGTGAGTCATACCTGTCAGAACTCCTTCTAACTAAGTGAATTATTATCTCTGTAATAATTCACTCGACTCATCGACTACGGAAGTACTAGGCCACTACGCCGTAGTCCCCAGACGATACAGGGGAATCCAATCCATTGGACCTGTCTGTCCTCAGTTACCATGTACCTATAGTCCCTCATCCATCTAATATCCCAGAGACTGTATATCGAGCATGGTGCTGTCAGACCCATACGGTTTCTACTCGAGTCTCGCTCTAATCGGATTCTCCCGGAGAACTCTTTCTCTCTCAACCCGAATGACCCTGGCCAGGGATTTGTCTGAGCAAGAACACATGGGATATTCCTCTCATGATACCGAGAGTGGATGATCCTCTATCGACACTCAATAGCCCTCGTAAGGTCGACTACCACTCCCAATGACCAGCTGTACTAGATCTGGGAACAGCCAAACCTATAAGTCTGGTATCAAAGAGTGGAGCACTCATACAGGACATCCTTGGTGTCTCAAGTCTAAGAACCAGATACACCACTAGGACTACGGAATTGTTGTCTGACAATAAGGCATCATCAACCATCCAGCATTCCGTAAGCGGATCAATCAGTGAACTCATTCTCCAATGAGCACCTGTACTGTATCCCTAGTGTCCCTACACGAGCAGCTATGAGACCAGCTGCATCCATCATATGGACGGGTATACAGCACACCAGTCTATCCGGTTATCACGATGTCCCTCTCGAGTAACCTATGACCGGGATTATTTAGGATATGTGTTTAAAGGTGAATCGATCTCATTATCGTGATCTCATCACGATCCGATTCCCATTGCACAAATCCAAGGACATCACAATATATATGCATTTATGCAATAGTTATAAAGTGATATACGCCAAAATATAATAAGCAAAAAGATTCTGTATCAAGTCACACGTGCCATCACTCACGTGATTGGCTTGCTGGGCACTTATGACTAGCAATGTGCACGCATTAGTCTAGTAATAAAACCACCATATGAAAGTATTATATCTTTTGTTGATAGTTCAATCATATTTTGTTGTATCTGATATCCAAAACAATTGTTGTGTCCTATCATAATCCAATACATGGTTCATAATTTCATTTGACAAACTTCATCATGATGGTGCTATTTTGGAAGTAGGATACTTATCACGATATGATGAAGTAATTTTGTGCTGAAGGGTAGCAAATATTCATAACTTATTGGAATGATAGACAAATTTGGGTTAACAAAGATGCTGCCTAATGCCTCTGAATATGTAACCGCAACTGATTCGATGTCCCATTGTCCTCTAAAGGAGCAATCTCTTCTTTTTTCAGGAATTCCTATGAGATTGCAAATTACACTGTCCGTAATGGGTATTTGATACCCTAAAAGATAAGTGGACATCCTATAATTTTCATCCACATGCAAGTTGTTGTAAAATAAACGAACAAGTCTAGGATAAATGGGTTCACTTATTTGAAAAATTAGAAGGATATCTTAGTTGGCAAACTATTGAATTGGTTCCAAATTACTCAATTCTTCTAGATCTACATATTTTCCTATACGTACACTTCTAGATTCAAAGGTGTTAGGATTAAGAGCAACAACACTAAGAGGGGGGGGGGGGGGGGGGGGGGTGAATTAGTGCAGCAAAAAAATTATGTCAATTAGAAACTCTTCATACAATAAAATTTGATTCCGATGTAAACCGTTTTGTTTTTCTTGAATAAGTAGAGAAGAAGGGATTTGATAATTTATAATTTAGTAAAGTTGAATGAAGTAAAGAGATTAAGCAGTAAGGAATGAACACAACGGAACTTATAGTGATTCGGTTGTTTTGACCAATATGCACTTTCGATTCCTCTTCCGTCGATGTTATTGGCGTCCACTAATGGTCTTCCTTCAATAAGCGAAGACGAACCACCTCTTTATAGCACTGTCTCCTTTTCACGGGTTTAAGAGATATCCCTTACAAGCCTCACACCTCTTCGTGGATGATTACAATGCTAAAGAGAGGGAGGATGAGGACTTCAAAATGACTTTAAAATTTATAGTCCTCAATGACTTCAAAATTGAAGCAAAAAAGTGTCTCATCCAGGATTTCCGGGGCACTAGCAGTTGTCATGCCCCCTCCCCCCCGCCCCCCTCCCTCCCGAATATAATTTTCATTCAGGAGGTGTGAACCTAACTCAAAAATAATAATATTATAATTCAACAAACAATTCAGGATCCAATCACACATTTGAGATCACTAAGAAAAACATTCAAGTCATTCACCTCTACAATCCATAATTCACAAAACCTGTGCAGTTTATAATCATACATCATGTCACTAGATGATTCTTAAAATCCAAAAGCAACTTAACTAAACCATAACTATATCATAAATCCATAAGCGCGGCAATTAATGCAATCACAAAACCAACATATACTACATGTTTATATCAGTACACAGTTTAGACTTAACATTTCCAAAATCCTGACGTAAGAGGTACTTTTCAAATATTTACAAGATACATCAATCTAGATTTGTCATTGATATTTCATTACACTCAAAAAGACCTTATACAACATCAACCTATCAAGTACAAAATAATTGCCACAAAATCTTCTAGTCTTCCACTGCCTCAACCCAATTTACACATTTTAGTGAGCGATAAGCTATCCTGAAAAATTTATATAGCAACGGGGTGAGCATATAAATCTCAGCAAATGACTAACATATCCATAGCAAAGAGGACAGGTTTCAAACAAATAAGGTATCAAAATACAAAGCAGAGATACAAGATGAAACAGTAGCATGTTTTGTTTGAATGCAGAATTACAATGTCGTATCGTTCGAAGCACGTTTTGTTCATACAATCGAGGAAAGGTAATTAGAGCATATCATTGGCATAAGGAGCATATCGATGACATATGGTAATTTCAAGGCATAACAAAGACGTAAGGAGCATTTTGGATATCAATGGCATATAAAACAGTTCGGAACAAATCAATAGTGAATGAAATGCTTTAGAACGTATCAATGACATATGGAAATATTTCGGAAGCATAAGAAGCATTTCAGAACATATCAAAGAACAAATATGAAATAGAAGCTCAAACGTCGTACTCTAGCATAGTGCATGTGAGGTTTAACTCAGTGGTGACTCCACGCCGTGATGAGTTCTCGACTCCATCCACGGGTAGCCCTTTCCTATTCGAGCCCTCTAACCCTGCCCAAGTGCTAGGTCGGCTCTGAATTTCATAGCAAATAGATAGAAGGTGAAGTGGGATTCTAAACATAATATGGTCCATCCATTTCTGAATAACCACCAAACATAATCTAGAGCATCGCGGGCTCTAAGCACATACCATTTACCATTTCTAGCAAAGGTCCAAATAATCCCACAAACACCAGAGTACAAACTGGTATTGTGAATAATGAATTGGGACATATCAGAAGCACATGCGGAACAACGAAATATACATATGCCTTTCGAGTCAATACGATACAAACATAATCTTTCATAAATGTATGCAGTTTTGAAAGAAAACAAAAGCAAGAGCATACAAGGATTTCAAGAAATCACATATAGCTCAATTGAAATAAGAAAGTTAGGTGAATTCAATATCCAACGAAATGAAACTGGAAGAGGCATATATCAAAAGCAAATGCAGAACAATGGGATGCATGTGCCGAATCTTTACGATGCAAACATGAACTTTAGATGATAGATGCAGATGTACAAACAAATAAAGGACAAAAGTATACAGGAATTTTAGATAATAATGTAAAGCTTAACTGAAGTAAGAGTTTTTGCTGAAATCGATTTCCAAAGAGAAGAAACAAGGAAAGCCGAAATCGACCAAAGCTCGATTCTGGCAGAATTTGATAGGAACATTGTATAAACTATTTGGATAACCAATTATGCTCCAATTTAAACAAAAAATGTGTCATTAGAAAGCTTTGTCAATCTAGTTTTAGGCAAATCATGTTTAACAAGAATTGGAATTTACAACCGGGAGTTACAGATAATTTCGTAACGAAAGGTTTGAAAATGTTAGCTCTGTTTTACTGAATCCATAGGGTCGATGAAAGTAGATGTTTCAGTTAGCAAATGTACTCCAAAAATTTCAAATCAGGTATATACGGAAATAATTTTGAGTCTAGCTTTGAATAAATTATACTTTGTATGAATCTGAATTCACAGCATAAAGTTATAAGTAGTTAAGCAACAAGATGTCAGAAATTTCAATCCCTGTTTTGCAAAATCTGTAGGGTTAATTTAAACAGAAGTCTTAGTAGGCAATTAAACTCCAAATCATTCGATCTTAGTATAAAAATAAATATTTTTTTGTCTAATTTCAAATGGAATAGGCTTTGTCTAAATCAGAGTTTATTATAGAATGTTATGACCGAAACATTGCATAGAGGTCAGATTACCGAAAAATTACAGATTCATAGCTTTATATCAAAACGAAAGAAGGTCTAGTTCTCAGTTGAAATCTTTCAAATTTTGCAGAATAAAATTGGAAACAGAGATTAAGGTTACAATAGGATAGGGTTAGAACACTTGCCTTAAAATTATTTGAATCCCAAATGTGGGAAAATTGATGAAAAACCTCAAGCTCTTCTTCTTCTTCTTCTTCTTCTTCTTCTATTCTCAAACTCACGTTGGCTACAACTCTTCAGGTTTGTTTTCTTTAACCTTTCATCTAATTACTTGGGTTTTGGCTAATGCAAAAGTTGCAAGGTGTCATGCATGCATGGAAGGGGCTAGGTGTCATCTTTAGAGCAAACATAAGTGGCACCAACCTTAGGTTAGCTAGTGACACATATCCACTATACATATATATATATATATATATATATATATATATATATATATATATATATATATATATATATATATATATATATATATATATATATATATATATATATATATATATATATAAAACTTAAATCTGAATCTTTCATAAATTATACCAAACTTCTAATATTTACTCTTAGGTCCCTAGCCATAAACTGTTAATATAATATCATTGAATATAAAATAATTATTAAATAATCCTTATTTTTTACAAACAAGCCTTTTACTAAATTTTTAAAAATGGGGGATGTTACACTCTCCCCTCCTTTAAAGAAAAATTTAGTCCTCTAAATTTATCATACCTCATTTGACGAAAAGATGAGGATAAGCTTTCATCATTTCTTCCTTAAGCTCCTAGGTTGTTTCCTCTCCAGAATGATATCTCCAGATCGCTTTCACTAGAGGGATAACCCGATTCCTCACGATCATTTCTTTTTTTTATCAACAATCGGAGTTGGCTCTTCCACATAAGACAAGTCTTTATCAATCACCATCGGCTCATACTTAATGATATGAGAGGGATCAGGTATATGTTGAATCTCGTATTTTGATGATGAAACTACTTGATATATGTTTATGATTTAATCTGCGTTTTGAGTGACGCAGGATGCTTTGATCAGGATGAGACAATTAAAGCAGGAAAATCATGTTGTGCCGGAGGAACATGTCAGAAGATTGGACGTCGGGCCGGTGGATCGGTCGACGTATCGACAGAAGGCTTCGGGCCGTGGACTCGGGCATCGGGCCAAGAAGAGCGGGTATTGTGCCAAGGATATCGGAGTTGCGGAGTCAACTGGCCGATTGGGCAATGGGCTGCAGGAAAGGACGATGCGCCGAAGAATCGGACGAAGCGTCGAGGGACCAATGACATGCCGGACAACTTGGTTAATTGCTTAGGATTAATTGTCTCGATCGAAGTTTTGTTTTAAGTGTGCAGGATTATCTACGATAAAAGTTAGACAAGCAGCAGGAGTTGCGCCGGAGTCAAGTTCATGATCACATTGGAAGTTCGAGAGTTCGACGGAAGTTCGGACGGTCGTCGGAGGTTCTGCGAGAACAGATCCGAGAAGTCCAGAAGCTTGCCAAACGAAGCTCATCGGAACTTGCCAAGTCGATCGTCGCAAAGTCCAGGAGTTTGCCGGAAGTCCGCAGGAGCATCACCGAGGGTTCATCGGATGATCGACGGAAGTTCGCCGGAAACTCGCCGGAAGAAGCGATTGACGCACCGAAGCAAAGCTATAGAAATTGTCTTAGATTTAATCGTAGTTAGCACATTGATTAAGTTGAAAAATGGGAGGTGATCCCTTTGGCTTAATCTTAGGGCAATTGGGCCCCTGAAAGACTGAAATTGGGCCGAATGGAACTAACCATTCGGACCCTGATTGCACCAGGAGGTGCAACCGCCTAGGCCAGGAGGTGGCACCGCCTGGACTAAGCCTCCCAGCGAGACTGGGCGGTGCAACCTCCCCAGCCGGGAGGTGGCACCGCCTGAGCTCAGTCTTCGAGCAAGACTGGGCGGTGCAACCTCCCTGACAGAGAGGTGGCACCGCCTGAGCTCAGTCTTCGAGCAAGACTGGGCGGTGCTACCTCCTTGACAGAGAGGTGGCACCGCCTGAGCTCGGTCTTCGAGCTCTGCCAGGCGGTGCAACCTCTCCAGTCAAGAGGTGCAACCGCCTGATCCCGGAATTCCGGGATTTGATCGTTTTGAGCTCCAAATTTGAATTGGGTTTGGGCCTATAAATACCCCACCCATTCAGCACTGAATAGACACTGAACTTACCCGAAATCTTGATCTTTTCAGTGGTTCTTAGAGCTCAAAACTGCTAGTTTTCCTCCTCCTTCTGTTCTTCAAGTTTGAGTTGTAAAGAGAGGAGAGAAAACATCTGTAAGGGTTGTCTCCTAAGCCCGTCAAAAGGAGTGAATCTGTAAGAGGGTAGTTGGCCTTCGCCTATTGAAGGAAGGCCTCTAGTTGACATCGGTAACCTCATCGGTGGAGGAAGCCAAAAGTGGAGTAGGTCAAGACTGACCGAACCACTCTAAATCTCTGGTTTGCGTTTATTTTGAGCACTTTATCATTACTGCAAACCTCCTACATAGATACTGCTCTCTGCGCTTTTACGAACGAGTTCTGTGCAGTTTACGTTCACGTCTTAATTCCATTTACAAACTGCAAACTGCTCTCTGCGCTTTTACGAACGAATTCTGTGCAGTTTACGTTTACGTCTTGATTCCATCTACAAACTGCAAACTGTCTCTCTGCGCTTTTACGAATGAGTTCTGTGCAGTTTACGTTTACGTCTTGATTTCATTTACAACTGCAAACTATCTTCTGCGCTTTTACGAACAAGGTTCTGTGCAGTTTACGTTTACGTCTTGATTTCGCTTAGACGCAAACTATATTTAGACGCAAACTGTGTTTAGACGCAAACTGCGTTTAGATGTAAACTGCGCTTAGACGCAAACTGTGTTTAGACGCAAACTGCGCTTAGACGCAAACTGTGTTTAGACGCAAACTGCGTTTAGACGTAAACTGCGCTTAGACGCAAACTGCGCTTAGACGCAATCTGCGCTTAGATGCAAACTGCACTTAGATACAAACTGTGAATCAGCTTTTGCATCATAATAGTTTCTATCGAACGAACGCAGCTTTCGGTTTTAATCGCTGTAAAATTTCCGCTGCACTAATTCACCCCCCCCCCTCTTAGTGCTCTCGATCCTAACAATTGGTATCAGAGCGGGGTATTTCTCATTTCGGATTTACACCCGAGAGAAATGGCTCTTCAAGAGGGCTTTTCGGTCTTTCGTCCACCGTTCTTTAACGGATTGGACTATACTTATTGGAAAACTCGAATGAGAGTTTTCTTGATTTCTCTAAATCTGGATTTATGGAATATCGTTGAAAACAGTTTTCAACTTCCCTCTAAACCGACGAACGAATGGTCGGATTTAGAGAAGAAGTATTTTTCTTTAAACGCAAAGGCTATGAATGCCTTATTTTGCGCTTTGGACAAAAATGAGTTCAATCGGGTTTCTTTGTGCGAAATGGCTTTCGATATTTGGCGCACTCTTGAAATCACGCACGAGGGAACTAGTAGAGTCAAAGACTCGAAAGTTAATATTTTACTGCATGATTTCGAGCTTTTTCATATGAAACCAAGCGAAACCGTTGTTGACATGTACACCCGTTTTACGGATGTCGTCAATGGTTTAAAATCACTTGGTAAAAGCTTTTCGGATTTTGAACTCGTTAACAAAGTTTTGCGCTCACTTTCTAAAACTTGGGATTCAAAAGTAACTGCAATACAAGAAGCTAAAAACCTAAACAACTTACCACTTGAAGAATTAATTGGTTCATTGATGACTTATGAAATGGTGCACAATGCACATGATGAACATGTTGAACACAATCACCTTCCAAAGAACAGGAAGGATTTGGAACTCTGGACAAATGAATGCCACTTGAGCGATGACTCAAGTGATGAGGACAATGATGAACAAAACAACCTTCCAAAGAACAGGAAGGATTTGGGACATAGAACATTTGAAGACCACTCGAGCATAAGCTCAAGTGATGGTGAACTTAAACTACAAATGAAACGAAAATTAAAAAGCAAAAAGAATCAAACTACTTGCTTTAAACGCAAGAAGAAGAACAAAAATTGGGATGAATCGAGCTCCTCCGAAGAAGAGAAAGTCAACAAAAGCAAGGCGGCAAACTACGCCTTAACAGCCTACAATGATGAGGTAATCGAAATCCCCCTAATTTATTTTAAAATTACTTGATGCTTTCATGATGTATTTTTCTCTTTTAGTTTAGAATTAATTTTCTTAAAAATTACATGTTAAAAAAAAAAAATTATTATGATCATACTAAGTAATTTCGAAAATGATAATATTACATATTTTATGATAAACAAATAAAATGATCTTGATTGAAAATATGAAATCATGGTTAAAAAGTAATAATGTGTATTACGTTGATTTCCATTGTTATTTCTCGATTTTGATTAAAGATCATGTTTGATTTGAAGAAATGCATAATGATGAAATTAAATATTTTGATTAACAATTTTATGCATGAGATTTTAAGCCGATGATAAGCATGTGTTATTCTCATGAGTATATTTGAAAAACTATGGCAAAAATGTGCTCGAATGCATGAACGTGTTAAGATTATTTTTCGGACATTCTTGATTCAATGTTCAAAACACTTAATTGCCATGATGATTTTACACTATAACATGTTGGAAATTATATGTTTTGGATACATAAATTTTTATGATCATGAGCATGTTTTATCTTCATAATTGAACTTGAAAATCTATAGCAAAATCTTATCCGAATGCATGAAAGTACTAATTTCATTTTCGGATTCACTTAACAATTGGTATCCTAACAATCGGATTTTCTCATACACTTATGAAAAATATTTTTCTAAAATGGATTTGATGAAATGATTCCTGCTTATAAATTCCATCTTGAAATATGAATGATAGTGTCTTTGCTTGCAAAGATTTGTGTCACATACATATCTCCTATGATTCATGTGCAGAAAAAGAATTTATAAATCATAATACAATGAGATTTCTTATGCAAAAATAAAGTGCTTTTGTGATTCATTGCTAAAGAGAATAATTATTAAAATCATGATCTTGATAATTATAACATGAAGCTCGTTATAAATCAAGATCGTTCATTATGCTTATCAAAAAGGAGTTCTTCAAATGAAATGCAACTTGTCTTTTGATTTCTTAGAATTCAATGAAGTGTCATATTAATATCTTAAAACTTGGAATATTTTAAAATGTGATCTTGATAATAATGTTTCAAGTTGCTCTTTGTACTATATCTTTTCAAATGAATCATGAGCCTTGATATCATATATTTCATAATATAGAAATAACAAGATTTCTTTGCCTTTTGTCTTGAACTTTCATGCTTATCTTAATTTGGCATATAAAGACTAAGGCATGATTAGATGAAAAAGAATCTCTTAAAAAATGCTTTTCCCATCTGATCGAGATTAATGATTTCATTATATTTTGTGAATCTCGAAATTAATTTTAATGATTTGATTATGAATTTCAAGTTAATGATTTGATTTGAATAAGTTTTATCTAAATCATAATCTTGATCTTGCAAAATTGAAGTCACAAATAATATCCTGTGGTATTCATGAATTGATACTCACAATATGAAAGCATTGATATTCATGACTTGAATTGGATTGAAACATTGTATGCTTAAATTAATCATTCTCCTATGTTTCAAAAATTCCTTAAATGCCTTATGTGATGATTGAAAACTAACTTGCTTTATGATGAATCATGAATCATAACTTGATCTATGATGCCTTGAAATGATTGAAATATTTAACACTTTTATGCTCTACCCCCTACTTTCTTCTTGTTTTCAATGATAAAATGGGGAGAAGTTTTGATCATGCATGGTAGGATATAATTTGACAAAATTGATACCATCATGATATGAAACATTTATGATGTGCAATTATGCATGCAATACTTGTGCTTTCTAATTATGATGTGATGTGTTGCATATGATGTAAATCATGATTTAAAATGCTATGAGTGCTAAGTTACACACTTTGAGAAGAAATTGCTATATTGAAACATTAATGTAATTATGAATGGTGATATGAAATTATGCATGTAATACTTCAACCTATGATAATGATGCATGCAATGATAAAATATTTATGATGAAAAATTGTCTTGACATTCATAACTTGATTATTCATCCTTTGTCATGATTTTGAAATCGTTGTAAAAGGAAAAAGAACTACAAAACTGTATTCTTCCTTTCTTTTTGACAATGACAAAGGGGGAGATAGCTAGCTTGCACAAGTCAAGAAGATGCAAAAACTTGATTGCTAACTTGCTTATTTCAAGAAGCAAAAATTGTCTTCTTGAAAATCACTATCTTGAATATCTCAAGAAGCAAGACTTGCAACCTGCACATTACAATAGGAAGCAATAATCATGAGCCTACACAAGAAAGTTATCTTGCATTTGCTTTCGAAGTTTTTGCTAGCTTGTATATTGCGAAACTTGTATATCGTAAAAATTGCTAGCTTGAAGTCTAAAGAGAAGCGAAAAGTTGCTATCTCAAAAGAAGCATATGTGCTATCTTGCCTATCTCAAGAGGCAAAAATGCTAACTTGCACATCTAGCAAAACTTGACAAATTTGCTATCTCAAGAAGCAAGAGTTGCTTTCTTGAACATCTCAAAACTGCTAGCTTGCATGTTCTAAAAGTGCTATCTTGTATGCTGTAAAACTTGCATATATAAAACTTGATAGCCTGAATATTCTAAGCATGATGTAACATTTGCTAAATTTTTTGGCTTCAAAACTGCATGATGATAAAACTTGATAATATGTTTTTCATGCAATAAGTTGAACTTATATTACAAACACTTGATTGTGGTACTTCTCCTTTTTGTTGATGACAAAGGGGGAGAAGTATGTTGATGACATGACATGTGATGCATAAGTTTATGCATATGTTCATGTTGATGTGTTGCAAGTATTCATGATGAATATTGCAATGACTTGAATTCAGTTTGAATTCAAGGTTCTATCAATATGGCATATTGATAGGGGGAGTTTGTTTAAACTCCGGGAGTTAAGTTTAACTCCGTCATCAAGTGGTTGTCATCATCAAAAAGGGGGAGATTGTTGAATCTCGTATTTTGATGATGAAACTACTTGATATATGTTTATGATTTAATCTGCGTTTTGAGTGACGCAGGATGCTTTGATCAGGATGAGATAATTAAAGCAGGAAAATCATGTTGTGCCGGAGGAACATGTCAGAAGATTGGACGTCGGGCCGGTGGATCGGTCGACGTATCGACAGAAGGCTTCGGGCCGTGGACTCGGGCATCGAGCCAAGAAGAGCGGGTATTGTGCCAAGGATATCGGAGTTGCGGAGTCAACTGGCCGATTGGGCAATAGGCTGTAGGAAAGGACGATGCGCCGAAGAATCGGACGAAGCGTCGAGGGACCAATGACATGCCGGACAACTTGGTTAATTGCTTAGGATTAATTATCTCAATCGAAGTTTTGTTTTAAGTGTGCAGGATTATCTACGATGAAAGTTAGACAAGCAGCAGGAGTTGCGCCAGAGTCAAGTTCATGATCACATTGGAAGTTCGAGAGTTCGACGGAAGTTCGGACGGTCGTCGGAGGTTCTGCGAGAACAGATCCGAGAAGTCCAGAAGCTTGCCAAACGAAGCTCGTCGAAACTTGCCAAGTAGATCGTCGCAAAGTCCAGGAGTTTGCCGGAAGTCCGCAGGAGCATCACCGAGGGTTCATCGGATGATCGACGGAAGTTCGCCGGAAACTCACCGGAAGAAGCGATTGACGCACCGAAGCAAAGCTGCAGAAATTGTCTTAGATTTAATCATAGTTAGCACGTTGATTAAGTTGGAAAATGGGAGGTGATCCCTTTGGCTTAATCTTGGGGCAATTGGGCCCTTGAAAGACTGAAATTGGGCCGAATGGAACTAACCATTCGGACCCTGATTGCACTAGGAGGTGCAACCGCCTAGGCCAGGAGGTGGCACCGCCTGGACTAAGCCTCCCAGCGAGACTGGGCGGTGCAACCTCCCCAGCCGGGAGGTGGCACCGCCTGAGCTCAGTCTTCGAGCAAGACTGGGCGGTGCAACCTCCCTGACAAAGAGGTGGCACCGCCTGAGCTCAGTCTTCGAGCAAGACTGGGCGGTGCAACCTCCCTGACAGAGAGGTGGCACCGCCTGAGCTCGGTCTTCGAGCTCTGCCAGGCGATGCAACCTCTCCAGTCAAGAGGTGCAACCGCCTGATCCCGAAATTCCGGGATTTGATCGTTTTGAGCTTCAAATTTGAATTGGGTTGGGGCCTATAAATACCCCACCCATTCAGCACTGAATAGACACTGAACTTACCCGAAATCTTGATCTTTTCAGTGGTTCTTAGAGCTCAAAACTGCTAGTTTTCCTCCTCCTTCTGTTCTTCAAGTTTGAGTTGTAAAGAGAGGAGAGAAAACATCTGTAAGGGTTGTCTCCTAAGCCCGTCAAAAGGAGTGAATCTATAAGAGGGTAGTTGGCCTTCGCCTATTGAAGGAAGGCCTCTAGTTGAC
Source organism: Musa acuminata AAA Group (assembly GCF_036884655.1). Taxonomy (NCBI): domain Eukaryota; kingdom Viridiplantae; phylum Streptophyta; class Magnoliopsida; order Zingiberales; family Musaceae; genus Musa; species Musa acuminata. Next base: position 25,422,860 of record NC_088335.1, read on the forward strand.
GTTGGTAACCTCATCGGTGGAGGAAGCCAAAAGTGGAGTAGGTCAAGACTGACCGAACCACTCTAAATCTCTGGTTTGCGTTTATTTTGAGCACTTTATCATTACTGCAAACCTCCTACATAGCTACTGCTCTCTGCGCTTTTACGAACGAGTTCTGTGCAGTTTACGTTCACGTCTTAATTCCATTTACAAACTGCAAACTGCTCTCTGCGCTTTTACGAACGAATTCTGTGCAGTTTACGTTTACGTCTTGATTCCATCTACAAACTGCAAACTGTCTCTCTACGCTTTTACGAATGAGTTCTGTGCAGTTTACGTTTACGTCTTGATTTTATTTACAACTGCAAACTGTCTTCTGCGCTTTTACGAACAAGGTTCTGTGCAGTTTACGTTTACGTCTTGATTTCGCTTAGACGCAAACTATATTTAGACGCAAACTGTGTTTAGATGCAAACTGTGTTTAGACGTAAACTGCGCTTAGACGCAAACTGTGTTTAGACGCAAACTGCGCTTAGACACAAACTGTGTTTAGACGCAAACTGTGTTTAGACACAAACTGCGTTTAGACGTAAACTGCGCTTAGACGCAAACTGCACTTAGACGCAATCTGCGCTTAGATGCAAACTGCACTTAGATACAAACTGTGAATCAGCTTTTGCATCATAATAGTTTCTATCGAACGAACGCAGCTTTCGGTTTTAATCACTGTAAAATTTCCGCTGCACTAATTCACCCCCCCCCTCTTAGTGCTCTCGATCCTAACAGTATATACTTTCTGATCATTGAAACATGAAATATATCATGGATATGGCACAATGATGGTGGCAAGACAATCCTGTAAACGACAAAACCAACCCTCTTAAGAATCTCAAAAGTTTCAATAAATCTTAGGCTTAACTTTCCTTTCTTCCCAAATCTTACAATGCCTTTAAAATGGGAGACCTTCAGGAATACAAAATCCCCGATTTGAAACTCAATATTTCATCTTCTATTATTAGCATAACTCTTTTGATGACTCTGAGCAGTCTTTAATCTTTTTCTTATAAGTTGAATTTTCTTAGTAATCTCTTGTACTTTTTCTGGTGCTAATAACTTTCTGTCGCTAATTTCTTCCTAACATATAGGCGTCCTGCACTTTCGCCCAAATAAAGCTTCATAAGAAGCTATCTGAATACTTGAATGATAACTATTCTTGTAAGTGAACTCAATAAGAGAGATATCTTTATCTCATTCACCTTTCCAATCCATAACATAGGCTCGAAGCAAATCCTCATGTGTTTAAATGGTTCTTTCTGATTGACCATCAGTTTGAGGGTGATAAGCAGTGCTAAACTTGACTTTAGTGCTAATAGATTCCAGTAATCTTTTCCAAAATCTAGATAGAAATCTGGAGTCTCTGTTAGAGATTATCTCCTTTGGAACACCATGAAGTCTTACTATTTCATTTATATATAAATCTGCAAGCCAATCAAGAGAATAAGTCATATTGATCGGTAGGAAATATGCAGATTTCGTTAACTTATCAATGATAACCCAAATAGCATCATGCTTTCTAGAAGTTCGGGGTAGTCCTGAAATAATGTCCATGGTAATGCATTCCCATTTCCATTCAGGAATATCTAAAGGTTGCAACAAACCTCCAGGTCTTTGGTGTTCTGCTTTGATTTGCTGACAAGTCAAACACATTGAAACATATATTGCAATCTCTTTCTTCATGCCTTCCCACCAATACATCTTAGTGCTATTAGGATGCATGGTGTACTTTGAATTATGACCATCCCTCAGGATTTGATTTTTGATATCTGAGTCATTTGGAACACATATTCTATCCCCAAATCTCAATAGGCTATCCTTTGAAACTTGAAAATTCAGTTTCAATCCCTTTTCTACTTCATTCCTTAAGCAGATCAAGCGTCGATCTCGTAGTTGTCCTCCTTTAATTTGTTGAATGAGATCAGATTGCACTTGGATGGAGGTCATTAATATCATTGAGTCTTGCCCTTTTCTCATAACATTCGAATCATAATTCTCTTCTAATAACTTCCATTGCTTCACAACCAAAGTCGCCATAAAACTTGTAGATTTTCTACAAAGGGCATCTACTACAACATTAGCTTTACCCGGGTGATAACGAATGGTACAATCATAATCCTTTAGAAGTTTTTTCCAACTTCTTAACTAACACCGGAGCACCCCATGATGAAACACTAGCACCGTAGCACCCGTATCTAATAGTCCTTATAGTTGCTTTTTCAATTCCACTTACTCAAATGGTGTCATTCTATAAAGAGGCTTAGATATTAGGGTTGTCCCGGGGACCAAATCAATTGTAAATTCACCCTCAATATCTGGAGATAAACCAGGTAAGTCATTTAGAAATACATCAGGCAAGGAGGTAAATCATGCCCAATACTCTCAAAATAAAAGATGGGATGATCTAGTATACAAAAAGTGATCATTCTTGTCCAAAGGGCAATCTTTTATTTTATGATCCAAATTTTTATAAGCAAAATAGGCTCCAGTCACCTACAAATACAAACTTATTTCATAATTTAACTCGCATCATACACAGGAATGAATCTTTTGTGGTGACTTCCTTTTTCAAATCGATGATGTCTTGTCCCTCTTATTATCACATTCAGATTCATTTCTAATCTTTTTTTTTTTGTAAACTTGTCCTTTGTATTCCTCTCCTTGATCTCCAGAAATTCTTTTGATCATCAGAACAATTTCGTGCATCAAATACCTTCTCCAATCGCATCATCTATTTTTCTGCTACCAATGTATTAGGTTCACCATGCTTCTACTATACTACTCAGATTTAATATCCTTGATCAACCCTTTTATCACACTTAATTAATCAAAAGCAGATGAAGTAGGAGGACTAAATGTCCTCGTCATCCTAGATTCCAAAAATACATCAAAGAAAATTTTCATCAATCGCTATAGTTCACTAGACCTCAATATATTTTGCACGTCAACATATCAAATATTTCAGTGATCCTCAAACCATGCTCTGATACCACTCTGTCATGCCCCCCCCCCCAATATAATTTTCATTCAGAAGGTGTGAACCTAACTCAAAATTGATAATATTATAATTCAACAAACAATCCAAGATCCAATCACACATTTGAGATCACTAAGAAAAACATTCAAGTCATTCACCTCTACAATGCATAATTCACAAAACCTATGCAGTTTATAATCATACATCATGTCACTAGAAGATTCTTAAAATCCAAAAGTAAATTAACTGAGCCATAACTATATCATAAATCCATAAGCGCAGCAATTAATGCAATCATAAAACCAACATATACTACATGTTTATATCAGTACACAGTTTAGACTTAACATTTTCAAAATCCTGACGTAAGAGATACTTTTCAAATATTTACAAGATACATTAATTTAGGTTTGTCATTGATATTTCATTACACCCAAAAAGGACTTATACAACATCAACTTATCAAGTACAAAATATTTGCCCCAAAATCTTCTAGTCTTCCACTGTCTCAACCCAATTTACATATTTTAGTGAGCGATAAGCTATCCTGAAAAATTTATATAGCAATGGGGTGAGCATATAAAGCACAGCAAATGACTAACGTATCCATAGCAAAGAGGACAGGTTTCAAACAAATAAGGTATCAAAATACAAAGCAGAGATACAAGATGAACCAGTAGCATGTTTTGTTTGAATGCAGAATTACAATGTTGTATCGTTCGAAGCACGTTTTGTTCATACAATCAAGGAAAGGTAATTGGAGCATATCATTGGCATAAGGAGCATATCAATGACATATGGTAATTTTAAGGCATAACAAAGACTTAAGGAGCATTTTGGATATCAATGGCATATGAAACAGTTCGGAACATATCAATAGTGAATGAAATGCTTCAGAACGTATCAATGGCATATGAAAATATTTCGGAAGCATAAGAAGTATTTTAGAACAGCGCATGTGAGGTTTAACTCAGTGGTGGCTCCACGCCGTGATGAGTTCTCGACTCTATCCACGGGTAGCCCTTTCCTACTCGAGCCCTCTCACCCTGCCCAAGTGCTAGGTCGGCTCTGAATTTCATAGCAAATAGATAGAAGGTGAAGTGGGATTCCAAACATAATATGGTCCATCCATTTCTGAATGACCACCAAATATAATCTAGAGCATCGCGGGCTCTAAGCACATACCCTTTACCATTTCTAGCAAAGGTCCAAATAATCCCACAAATACCAGAGTACAAACGATTATTATGAATAATGAATTGGAACATATCGAAAGCACATGTGGAACAACGAAATATACATATGCCTTTCGAGTCAATACGATACAAACATAATCTTTCTTAAATGTATTCAGTTTTGAAAGAAAACAAAAGCAAGAGCATACAAGGATTTCAAGAAATCACATATAGCTCAAATGAAATAAGTAAGTTAGGTGAATTCAATGTCCAACGAAATGAAACTGGAAGAGGCACATATCGAAAGCAAATGCAGAACATTGGGATGCATGGGCCGAATCTTTACGATGCAAACATGAACTTTAGATGATAGATGCAGATGTACAAATAAATAAAGGACAAAAGTATACAGGAATTTTAGATAATAATGTAAAGCTTAACTAAAGTAAGAGTTTTTGCCGAAATCGATTTCCAAAGAGAAGAAACAAGGAAAGCCGAAATCGACCAAAGCTCGATTCTAGCAGAATTTGATAGGAACATTGTATAAACTATTTGGATAACCAATTATGCTCTAATTTATACAAAATATATGTCTTTAGAAAGCTTTATCAATCTAGTTTTAGGCAAATCAAGTTTAATAAGAATTGAAATTTACAACAGGGAGTTACAGATAATTTCGTAACGAAAGGTCTGAAAATATTAGCTCTGTTTTACTGAATCCATAGGGTCGATGAAAGTAGATGTTTCAGTTAGCAATTGTACTCTAAAAATTTAAAATTAGGTTTATACAGAAAGAATTTTGAGTTTATCTTTGAATAAATCATACTTTTTATGAATCTGAATTCACAGCAGAAAGTTATAAGTAATTAAGCAACAAGAGGTCAGAAATTTCAGTCCTTGTTTTGCAGAATCTGTAGGGTTAATTTAAATAGAAGTCTTAGTAGGTATTTCAACTCCAAATCATTCGATCTTAGTATCAAAATAAAGATTTTTTTGTCTAATTTCAAATGGAATAGGTTTTGTCTAAATCAGAGTTTATTACAGAATGTTATGTCCAAAACATTACAGAGAGGTCAGATTACTAAAAAATTACAGATTCATAGCTTTATATCAAAACGAAAGAAGGTCTGATTCTCAGTTGAAATCTTTCAAATTTTGTAGAATAAAAATGGAAACAGAGATTAAGGTTACTGTCAGATAGGGTTAGAATACTTGCCTTAAAATTATTTGAATCCCAAATGTGGGAAAATTAATGAAAAACCTCAAGCTCTTCTTCTTCTTCTTCTTCTTCTTCTTCTTCTTCTTTTCTCAAACTCACATTGGCTGCAACTCTTCAGGTTTGTTTTCTTTAACCTTTCATCTAATTATTTAGGTTTTGGCTAATGTAAAAGTTGCAAGGTGTCATGCATACATGAAAGGGGCTAGGTGTCATCTTTAGAGCAAAGATAAGTGGCACCAACCTTAGGTTAGCTAGTGACACATGTCCACTATATATATATATATATATATATATATATATATATATATATATATATATATATATATATATATATATATATATATATTTTAACTTAAATCTGAATCTTTCATAAATTATATCAAACTTCTAATATTTACTCTTAGGTCCCTAGCCATAAACTTTTAATATAATATCGTTGAATATAAAATAATTATTAAATAATCCTTATTTTTTACAAACAAGCCTTTTACTAAATTTTTAAAAATGGGGGATGTTACTACGGTACCACCGCCTGACACTTTGACACTGGGTGGTATCACCGCTAGTCATGTGGTACCACAACCTAACAGAGTCTTAGAAACTAAGTTGGGGTGGTACCACCGCTTGGTAGGTAATAACTACCGGAGGTACCACCACCCAGTTTGGGCGGTACCACCTCCTAGACCACTTGGGAGACCGTTCCCTAGGCACTTTGTTAGAACCCTTACAGATTCTAAACTTGGGGCTGATCTATTTAGGGGATCGGCCTCCTTGGAAATCTATAGGGGTTCCTCCCTCCAAGTTGCTACTCAAAGGTTGCAGAAAAGATTCATCTATTGCTTATGAAAAGAGGAGTACATAGCTTTTTATAGGGCTTATAAACCCTAACTCCTAAGAGGACTTCTACTCAAGACTCCTACTTCTAACCAACTCATAATAGGACTCTTACTCAAGACTCCTATTCCTTTACAACTCCTAATTCTTCTCTAAGAAACAACCTCCTAACCCTAGCCGGCCTCTTCACCTCTTTAATAGGGGTCGACTTAGGTAGGTTTTACATGAATGTCCCTCTCAATTAGGGCTCTCCTAGCTAGAGTCCTAACAGACCCACCCTATTCAAATCAGCCGTGTCCTCGAGGCTGACGATTCATGAATTTTGGGAATTTGATTTTCAAGTCGTCATAGTTCTCCCAAGTGGCATCTTCTGTTGGTAGGTTCACCCACTATATTAGTACTTCAGTTGTGGGTCGTCATCGTCGAGTCATGATCCGTCGATCAATAATGGCACTTGGTTGGGTCTGGAGTTCTCCTTGGGTAGTCTTATTTGGTGGGTGGCTTTGGGCTGTCTCCAAGCATCTATTTACAAATTTTGTTTGGCCATTGGTTTGTGGGTGATATGTCGTACTCCTTTTCAATTTAATACCCTGCATATGGAATAACTTTGTCCAAAATCTGTTCGTGAAGATGCAAGTAGAATTTGTCACAAGCACAATGCATCCCTTATAGTGTAATTCTTTTGAGTCCCAATTGTAATGAGCCACAGAGCTTGGTGATTCCTCCAATTTTTTTGTGATCTTACTAGTTTTCGAATCTTCCTGCCATTCCATCTTAATATCCTCAAGGAAGTCATAGGTCGGAAGTGAAACGACTGAAAATTCAGCTTGCTCGGGTAGCTACGAAAGCGCATCTGCAATAACATTCTCTTTCCCCTTTTTGTAAGTTATTTTATAATCAAATCCAATTAGTTTTGTTACCCATATTTGGTGCTCAAGGGATGATATCTTTCGCTCCAAAAAGTACTTGAGGCTTTTATAGTCAGTTTTAATTTGAAATCGTCAACCAATCAAGTAGGGTCTCCACTTCGTTGCTGCGTGCATAATGGCAAGCATCTCCTTATCATCTGTTGACTTATTTTGATGGGAGGGAGATAATGTCTTGCTAGTGTATGCGAGTGGTCGACCATCTTGCATGAGAATGGCTCCAATTTCGACTCTAGATGCGTTGGCCTCAATAATGAAGGGTGGTTGAAATCTGGTAGTGCTAGCGCCAGCGTCATCGTCATGGCTGCCTTAAGTTTGTCGAAGGTAGCGGAAGCTCTGTTTGACCATTGGAAGACATATTTTTTCAGTAAGGAAGTAAGTGGTGCACTGATATTTCCATTGTTTTTCATGATCTTGCGGTAGTAGCCTGTTAAACCCAAAAAGCCATGTAGCAATTTTATGTTCCTCGGGGTCGGCCAATTCTGCATTACTTCTATTTTGGATGGGTCCACCATCACACCTTCCTCTGATATGATATGCCCAAGATATTCCATCTTTTGTTGAAGAAAGCAAAAATTCATAGCGGCCGTTATGTGTTCAAAAGGCGATTTTCGGTATGCCTTTTTCACACACTCGTATTTGATGATACCCGGATCAAAGATCTAGCTTTGTGAAGATTTATGCTCCCTTTCATATAGAAATTCATCTACTACTGGAATAGGAAATTTATCCTTGATGGTTATGCCATTGAGAGCTCGGTAATCAACGTATATTCACCATGTTCCGTCCTTCTTGCGTACAAGTAGCACCGGTGAAGAGTAGAGGCTACAACTTGGCCGAATAACTCCTATTTCAAGCATCTCTTTTATAATCCTTTCTATTTCATCCTTCTGGAGATGTAGATATTGATATGGCCAAGTATTTACTGGAGATTTGCCTGGAAGAATCGTTATATAATGATCATGCTGACGAGTAAGAGGTAGGTTGTATGGTTCATCAAATATATTTGAAAATTCAGCAAGCAAAGGAAGTAGGTTTGGATCTTCAAAATCTATTGGCTCTCCTTTAGTTTGATACTCAAGTTGTACCAAAAAGCCACTGCATGCTTTATGCAAAACCTTCTCTATTTGTTGTGTGCAAATCGTCATTACGTCGCCCCCACGTTTCCCATGCAGTATCACCTGTTTCTCCTTACTGTAAAATTTCAAAATTAGTTGCATAAAATTTCAAGAAACATCACATAATATTGTCAACCATTTAATTCTGAGCATGGCCTCATGATCATCAAGAGGGAGGAGGAAGAAATATGCAATTATCTCTTGGTCCTGCAGCAATAGTTTCACTCGCGGGTGCCTATGATCATACTTCAAAATCCATTCGTCGGTGACCTTAACGTCAAACCTACTACAATTCTCAATAGGTAAGGCCATCCGGACATCAACCTTACTATTTAGGAAGTTATTAGTACTGCCCGTGTCGATGAGAACAGTGATTGGTTGTTGTTTGAGAAGGCCTCCAACTTTCATTGTTTGCGGGTTTAAGTAGCCAGCTAGTGCATATACCATAACTTCGGTCGGTTGTGGCTCTTCTTCTGCATCTTCTTCTTTATGCTCAGGCTCTCTTATGGATGTTCAATGACCTCTTCTTCTACTAGTTCAATCATAAGAAGTCTTCCTTTACTACAACGATGCTCACGTCTCCACGGCTCGTCGCAATACCAACATAACCCCTTCGCATATCGCTCCCGAAGCTCTTCTCTTGTCAACCTTTTTGGTGTAGGGACTCGGTCGATAGTAGGTGGGGCTGAATGCTTCAGTATTGCTGGTTGAGGAGTGACCCTAGTCCTTCGGGCTTCATGATTCAATCGCTCCTCTTGAAATCGAGCAAAAGAGATGGCTATCATAAGCATGTATGGTTGTCGCGCTTTAACTTCTCCCTGGATCTCCGGCTTTAAGCCCTCAATGAAGGTCCCCAATAGCTATTTTTGAGACCAATCATAAGTTTGATTAGATAACCTTTCAAACCTAGTTTGGTATTCCTGAATGGTGGAGGTTTGTCAGATCTTTGCTAGTTGTCCGTCAATGTCCTCATAATCAGTTGGTCCAAAGTGGATCAGTAGTCCTTCTTTGAATTGTCATCATAAGAGGACTCCATGAGTATATTCAAACTACTTAAACCACTGTATGGCATCCCCTTTAAGATGTATAGTTATAATTTTCACCATAGATGCATCCGCGGTTTTGTGGTACCGAAAATATTGCTCCGCGCGTGAGATCCAACCAATCGGGCCTCCTTCGTCCCATCTAGGGAAGTTGACCCTCATGCATGGATAGTTAGGGTTGGTCATAGAGCCTCCCCTCCCTTGGAAGTCATCTCTTCGGGCTTGGTGCGATTAGGCAAAGCTCTCTCCTTGTTATGATTTCTTCAGGCTTAATGGTCAGCCCAATCTAAGTTCGGTAAAGAGCGTCCGAATCTTATCCTCCATTCGCGCCTCCAAGGCTTCGAACTTAGCATTGATTGCCTCTTTAGATGCCATAGTATATGCCTCCAAATCTATGATGTTAAGATCTCTCTTTTGTTGTTGGGTTAAAGGCATGTATAGGTTGAGAGAAGTGATGGTCGAAAGGGTTGGTGGATTGGTGGATGTAGGTTACGGTTTAGGCTCGTTTTGTGGCTGTTTTGGGTGCAGTTTAAGGGTATGGTTTGATAGATTTTTAGAGCTGTGGATGAAAGTTTTGGATCAGTAGTAGATGGTAGCAAAGGTTTGATAGAAATCAGTGGAAGTTGCTGCAAATATGTGCTATCTTGTAAGAGCATAATTATTGTCGAAGAAACAACGGTTTCTCAATGAAATTTTCACCAAAAAATTGAGAGATTTGAGGAGAGAATTGACAGCAATATCTCAGTTTATATGACAGCAAGGATGTCTAATTTAATCAAGAAAATTTTGGTAGTAACAGCAAGAAAATTGGTGCAAGTTATGATAGCAGAATTCTCATCGAAAAATTTCAGCGGTTTATGACAAAAATTTACAGCAACACAAAATTGTTTTTAGAGATAAATTCCTCAATAGATCAATCCTAGATGAAATCCAAGATGATCTATGAAGTATATAAGAAATTTCATTCAAAAAATATGGCAAATAGATGGGTTAAGGCAACAATATGCGGCTGAAGTTTTCTGTAGCACATATTTTCAAGTGTAGCAGATTGGACATAAAAGAACAGTGATTTATATTGAGATTTTTTCAACAAAACCAAAGGGAAATCTACTGTTAGGAAGTGTCAAAGCTATCATAAATTTTTTTAGAGATTTGGATAGAAAAAATATAGTATCAAGATCAAACAAACAATACTATGCGGTTAAAATTTTACAGTGCAGATTTTCAAGTATAGCAGATTAGACGTAAAAGATCAATGGTTTATATTGAGAATTTTTTGACAAAATCAAAGGGAAATCTACTGTTAGTAAGTGTCAGAGCTGTCATAAAAATTTTGTAGAGATTTGGATAGAAAAATCATAGTAGCAAGATCAAACAATCTGTGCTATGCGGCTGAAATTTTGCAACGTATCCTTCATCATAGAGATGAAAACTTTACGACGAAAAGTTTATGCAGCAATTTTGGAATAATTTTTTTTTTAGATTTTGGAATAGGGATAACTAAATTGCAGTAGCAGGTAGGAAACCAGAACCTATTGCAATTCATGGGGAGATCAAAGGATGTTCTAAGGTGGTGGAGATGACGGCGGAATTTGGCGACGATCTTTTAAGCAATTGTGGGAATTGCTTGGGGCAATTGTGGAGGGCTGATGGATGGCTGTGGAAGGGCAGCGAGATGCCAAGAACGCTGCTCTAATACTAGGTTTTAGAACCCTTGCAGATTCTAAACTTGGGGTTGATCTCTTTAGGGAATCGACCTCCTTGGAACTCTATAGGGGTTCCTCCCTCCAAGTTGCTTCTCAAAGGCTGTAGAAAAGATTCATCTATTGCTTATGAAAAGAGAAGGAATACATAGCTATTTATAGGGCTTCTAAACCCTAACTCCTAATAGGACTCCTACTCAAGACTCCTACTTCTAACCAACTCGTAATAGGACTCTTACTCAAGACTCATATTCCTTTACAACTCCTAATTTTTCTCTAAGAAACAACCTCCTAACCCTAACCGGCCTCTTCACCTCTTTAATAGGGGTCAGCATAGGTAGGTTTTACATGAATGTCCCTCTCAATTAAGACTCTCCTAGCTAGAGTCCTAAAACAGTTCCATCACCAAACAAGGTCTAGTAACCTGGTTGGGCCTTGAATCCGGCACAAACCAATCCAATTATAGGCCCAATTGACCCATAACTGAGATAGTGGGATTACTTTCAAAAGCTAACCCTACTTATGCTAACTACGATTCTAAAGGCATAGACTAATCAAATCAAGTCTGGTTAGTCTAGGTTTCTTCCGGCGATCTTCCGGCGAAGTTCCGACGATCTCTCGCCAATGTTCCAACGGACTCCCGGCAAGCTCCTGGACTTCATGACAATCTTCTTAGTGAGTTCCGACAAGCTTCTTTGGCAAGCTCCTGGACTTCTCGGTCAATTCCGACAGAACTTTCGACGAACGTCCGAACTTCCAACAAACTCTCGAACTCCCAATGAAATCTCAATCTTAACTCCAGCACTTCGTTTTGCTTTATGCCTTGATTGATATCGTAGTTAATCCTGCACACTTTTCTCAATATATAGATTTGATCAAATAATATACCAATTGATTTCATCATCAAAATCCGAGATTCAACAATCTCTCCCTTTTTTATGATGACAATCAATTAATGACGGAGTTAACCTTAGCTCCCCCTATTTATATGCCATACTTGAGAAAAAATAATCATGAATTCATGGCATTTAAATTTAAGTATCAAACCGATAAGTTATATGCATTTAAGCTTATTGACATGCATATCATGATACTAATCATGATTTACCATCTCAAAATATGATACCATGTATTTATCACAATAAAAATGATGTCAAGGCATGACATTCATTTTTCAAGTCCAATATCGAATGATCATTTTCAACTATGATACAAATTTCAAATATGAAATTTAACAAAATTCAAATTTTAAGTTTCATAAAAGATGACAATTCATAAATCTGAGTCATCATACCAATTGGAAGTAGGAAATTAAGCATGATAAGTTCGATACCTCATCATAATGATAGACATTTATCATTTTAATACAAAATCAATCATAATCTTAAGAATGAAATATTTTTAAGTATCCATGCCACATTACGATGTGTTTCACGCATTCATGAAACATTTCAAGTATCTACAATGCATATACGATACATTTTGATATTTTTCAAGTATTTACGATGTATTTGATGATACCAATCATATTTCAAGCATTCACAATACATTCAAGCATTTACGATACGATACATTTTACACATTATTTTAAACATTCATAATGACAGGTTGTCATCAATTTGCCACATTTCTCCCCCTTTGTCATCAACAAAAAGGAGAACCATTCAACAATGCAAGTGTTTAAAAAAAAGTTATTTAAGTTCTACACCAATTTATTCAAGCTAGAAAAAAATTGATAAGTTAAGCAAAAACTTTGCATGATAACTACTTTTGGTTTTCGAAATGGATAAGCTAGCATTTTTGCTTTAGATATGCAAAAACTTTTTGATTCTTCTTGAGATATACAACTTTCTTTGTTCCTTTTTCATAAAAAAAAAAGAAGAAGACGAAGAAGAGTAAGGGAGTAATTCATTCTCCATAAGAAATCAAGAACCAAATTCATGAAAGTTAAGTTTCATTAAATTAAGCTTCTACTATAGCAAACAGAGAGCTTTCATCATAAAGGATCAAAAATCCATGAGTAAAACTTCATAAATAAAATGCCTTTTCTAATAAATAGAAGGAAGAAGGATTCATAGGAATTGATAAAAGATCAAGTCATTAATCCAAAAATCCATGAATCATGGCTCTTCCTTTGCAAATAGAAGGAGGTAGGACTCATGACCATCACATGAAAAATAAGACATCAAGTTGTAAATATCGAAAGTTGAGTCTTTTCTTTTATAAATATCATGAGAAAGAAAGACGACCGAGAAATTCAAAAAATATATTAAGGAATTTATGCATTCAAAAAATTTTCATGCCTAATTCTTAGAGTATTGCATAACATCATCAAGTAGTGCAAATTGAAAAATACATAACGTCAGAAAGTACATCATAGTGTGTAAGAGTATAGCCTATCAAGATACTAAAGAGTTTTCTCCTTCATTAACAAAAAGAAAGGAGAAATATACAAGCTATTCATATGGTGGTAAACCAAAATGTATAAACAGAGTGTCAAGTTATCGAAGAATTTGCTACATCCCGGTTAAGATTTGATCTTGACGTTGTTCAATTCAATCCAGTTGAGTCACTATGGAATCGACAGATGAGGAGGGTGCTGGCTCTATTGGAGATGCTACATCAAAGGGACTAGTAGAAGGAGATTGATTTTCCCTAAATGCAAGTGTTTCTAGTTCAGGTTCAGGTGAGGAAGGATCAGTCCTCCTAGGTAATCTAGTCCAAGTTTATTTCTTACTATGAATCTTAATCTCCTCACTAGGTTTCTATTGATGACATCGAATAGATCTAGTTTTAAGGTTTCTTCATCAAATGGAATAACTATGTCATGTGCACGCATTAGTCTAGTAATAAAACCACAATATGAAATCATTATATCTTTTGTTAATAGTTCAATCATGTTTTGTTGTATTTGATATCCAAAACAATTATCGTGTCTATCATAATCTAATACATGGTTCATAATTCTATTTGACTAACTTCATCATGATGGTGTTGTTTTTGAAGTAGGATACTTATCACGATATGATGAAGTAATTTTGTGCTGAAAGGTAGTAAATATTCATAACTTTTTGGAATGATAGACATATTTGGATTAACAAAGATAGTGTCTAACACCTTCGAATATGTAACCCCAACTGATTCATTGTCCCATTGTCCTCTAAAGGAGAAATCTCTTCTTTTTTCAAGAATTCCTATGAGATTGTAAATTATACTATTCGTAATGGGTATGTGAAACCCTAAAAGATAAGTGGACATCCTATCATTTTTATCCACATGCAAGTTGTTGTAAAATAAATGTACAAGTCTAGGATAAATGGGTTCACTTATTTGAAGAATTGGAAGGACATCTAAATTGACAAACCATTAAATTGGTTCCAAATTACTCAATTCTTCTAGATCTACATATTTTTCTATATGTACACTTCTAGATTTAAAAGTGTTAGGATCAAGAGCAGCACTAAGAGAGGGGGGGGGGGTTTGTGAATTAGTATAGCGAAAAAATTATATCGATTAGAGACTCTTCATACGATAAAATTTAATTCCGATGAAAATCATTTTGTTTTTCTTGAATAAGTAGAGGAGAGGGGATTAGACAGTTTGTAATTTAGTAAAGTTGAATCCAGTAAAGATATTAAGCAGTAAGGAATGAACACATCGGAACTTATAGTGGTTCAGTCGTTGTGACCAATATCCACTTCCAATTCCTCTTATGTCGATGTTATCGACGTCCACTAATGGTCTTCATTCAATAGTTAAAGACTAACCATCTCTTTATAGCACTTTCTCATTTTCATGGGTTTAGGAGATATCCCTTACAAGCCTCACACCTCTTCTTGGATGACTATAAAGCTAAAGGGAGAGAGGACGAGGATTCTTCTCACTTTTACAATACTTTTAACACCCCAACACTTAGAGTTTTTTTTTCACACTTTGATTGCAATTTTTACCCTTTCATGTAGAAAAGGGTGGGGTATTTATAATCCCTAATGACTTCAAAATTGAAACTAAAAAGTATCTCATCCAGGATTTTGGAGGTACTGGCGATACCACCGCTTGACACTCTGACATTATGCGGTACCACCACAAGTCATGCGGTACTACCGCTTGATTGGTAATAATTGTCGGAGATACCGCTACCCAATTTGGGCGGTACCACCACCTAGACCACATGGGAGATCGTTCCATGGGTAGTTCCACCGCCAGACAAGGTCCAGTAACCTGGTTGGGCCTTGAATCCGGCTCAAACCAATCCAATTATAGGCCCAATTGACCCCTAACTGAGATAGTGAGATTACTTCCCAAACCTAACCCTAATTATGCTAACTATGATTCTTAAGGCATAGACTAAGCAAATCAAGTCTGGTTAGTCTAGGTTTCTTCCAGCGAGCTTCCAGCGATCTTTCGACGACGTTCCGACGATCTCTCGCCAATGTTCCAGCGAACTCCCGGCAAGCTCCTAGATTTCATGAAAATCTTCTTAGCGAGTTCCGATGAACTTCTTTGGCAAGCTCCTAGAATTCTCGATCAATTCCGACAGAACTTCCAACTAACGTCCGGACTTCTAACGAACTCTCGAACTCCCAATGAAATCTTAATCTTGACTCCAGCACTTCGTTTTGCTTTATGCCTTAATTGATGTCGTTGTTAATCCTACACACTTTTCTCAACAAATAAATTTAATCAAATAATATACCAATTGATTTCATTATCAAAATCTGAGATTAAAAAATCTCCCCCTTTTTTATGATGACAATCTGAGATTAATATACCAATTGATTTCATTATCAAAATCTAAGATTAATATACCAATTGATTTCATTATCACAATTGATGACGGGGTTAACCTTAACTCCCCCTATCTATATGCCATACTTGAGAAGAAACACTCTTGAATTCAAGACCTTTGAATTCAAGTATCAAACCGATAAGTTATATGCATTTAAACTTATTGACATGCACATCATGATACTAATCATGATTTACTATCTCAAAATACGATACCACATATTTATCACAATAAAAATGATGTCAAGGCATCACATCCATTTTCAAGTCTAATATCGAATTATCATTTTCAAGTATGATATAAATTTAAAATATGAAATTTAGCAAGATTCGAATTTCATGTTTGATAAAATATGACAATTCATCAATCTGAGTCATAATATGAATTGGAAGTAGGAAATTAGGCATGATAAGTTCGATACCTCATCATAATGATAGACATTTATCATTTTGATATGAAATCAAGTATAATTTTAAAATGAATCATTTTCAAGTATCCATGCTACATTACAGTGTGTTTCAAGCATTCATGATCATTTCAAGTATCTTCTAAGCATATGCGATACATTTTGATAATTTTTATGTATTTGTGATGTATTTGATAATACCAATAATATTTCAAGCATTCGCAATACATTCAAGCATTTACGTTATGATACATTTTACACATTATTTCAAACATTCATAATGCCAAGTTGTCATCAATTTACCATATTTCTCCCCCTTTGCCATCAGCAAAAAAGAGATCCATTCAACAATGCAAGTGTTAAAAAAAAATTATTTAAGTAAGTTCTACACCAATTTATCCAAGCTAGCAAAAAATAATGAGAAGTTATACAAAAACTTTGCATGATAACTACTTTTGGTTTTGGAAATGGATAAGCTAACATTTTTGCATTAGATATGCAAAAGCTTTTTGGTTCTTCTTGTGATGTGCAAGTTTCTTTCTTCCTTTGTCGTAAAATCAAGAAGAAGATGAGGAAGAGTAAGGGAGTAATTCATTCTCCATAAGAAATCAAGAACCAAATTCATGAAACTTAAGTTTCATTAAATCAAGCTTCTACTATAGCAAACAGAGAGCTTTCACCATAAAGGATCAAAAATCCATGAGTAAAACTTCATAAATCAAATGTCTTTTCTTGTAAATAAAAGGAAGAAGGATTCATAGGAATTGATAAAAGATCAAGTCCTTAATCCAAAAATCCATGAATCTAGTACAGTTGGTCATTGGGAGTGGTAGTCCACCTTACGAGGGCTATTGAGTGTCGATAGAGGATCATCCACTCTCGGCATCATGAGAGGAATATCCCATGTGTTCTTGCTCAGACAAATCCTTAGCTAGGGTCATTCGGGTTGAGAGAGAAAGAGTTCTCCGGGAGAATCCGATTAGAGCAAGACTCGAGTAGAAACTGTATGGGTCGGATAGCACCATGCTCGATATATGGTCTCTGGGATATTAGATGGATGAGGAACTATAGGTACACGGTAACTGAGGACAAACAGGTCCAATGGATTGGATTCTCTTGTATCATCTGGGGACTACGGCGTAGTGGCCTAGTACGTCCGTAGTGATGAGTCGAGTGAATTATTACAGAGATAATAATTCATTGAGTTAGAAGGAGTTCTGACAGGTATGACTCATGGCTAACTCGATATTGGGCCTAGAGGGTCACACATATATGGTAGGCATTACGATAAGTTGAGGTTCGGATATGAGATATCCGACGGAGCCCTTGTCTTATTGGATATCCAATAAGCCCTTGAATTATTGGATCCTATGGACGAGATCCAATAAGAGCCCATGAGAGATTATTGGATAGAGATCCATTAATCTAAAAGGCTTGAGTTATTGGATACAGATCCAATACCCACTAGGGGAGGATCCATTAGGGTTTGACAGGGGACCTCTATAAATAGGAGGGATTCAGAGCCTCATAGGCTAGAGCCTTTGCTTGCCTCTCCTATTCTCCTTCCCCTCTCCACCTTAGAGCAGGCTTGGAGTTTTGAGGAGCGTTGTCGCAACCTTGTTGTGTGGATCACCGCTAGAGAGGAGGACGCTTAACCTCCTTTACCCTCTCCTAAAGATCTGCAAGGAAACAGGGATATACAATCTCCCTAGGTAACACAATATACTCTATACGTAGTTTTTCAGTTTCGCAGATTTTGCGCACCAATCTTCACACGACGACGAACATCTCTTTGGGAATCAGGGATTTTGCTTTCTTGCTCTTCCACTGCGCATCTGATGTCGCCCCCAAGATTTCCCAAAAGTGGTATCAGAGCTAGGTTGTTCGTGCGATAGATTGGTTTTGAACTGCGTGTGTTGTGTTTTGAAGAAACTTTTGACGTCAAAATCGTTGACGCAAAAGCGAGAAAGGGTAGCAATAGTTGCTGCCCTCGATTTGCCTGCGTGCAGCGTAGCAGCAGGCAGGCAGTATAGGGGGCTTCATCTGCAGGAGCCGGCCGGCGGCCTGCTTGCAGCAACCTTTCGTCCGGTGGGGCTAGCAGCCCGCGGGCAGAGGCGCCTATAGTCGCTTCTCCCGCGGGGTGAGGCGCTGCATGGCAGCGGCGCTTGCCGCCGCTGTTCCCGCGGGCGAAACCCCCCCGTAGGGGCGGCCGCCCGGCAGGACAGCACCACCTGTAGGCGTTGCCCCGCGGGCAGAACCGCCCACGGAGGTAGGGGCGCCCGTAGGGGTAGCACCGTCTGCGGGTGTTGCCCCGCGGGCAGAACCGCCCGCGAAGGCGACGACGCCCGCGGGGGCGCCCACCTGCAACAACAGCACCACCAGCGGGCGTGCCGCCTACAGGAGAGGGTAGCGCCCTCGCCCCGCCGCACAGACCACCGCCAGTAGGGTGGCGGTAGTGGCGGCAGCAGGGGAGTAGGGCATTAGGGCATACTTGGGCCAAAAGATAGTTTTACCCCTGTGAATTTCAGAAATTCAAATTCTGTCCTTTTATCCAAATTATGAAAATACCCCTATGTATTCAGAAATTTCCTATATATCCCTGATTTCATAAAATACTAATTAATTAAAAGGTTTAGTTGATTATTATTTTTATCATTATCTAGTAGTCCTACATGATGATGATTATTTATACATGTGATGTATGATGTGTGAACGGATGATCATGGACCGTGTGATATGTGTACTTGAGATTATTATTATTGGGGTCTGCGAGCCTCCATTATATTTCTCGTTTATTGTCGGGCCTGCGTGCCTATGATTAGGTTGTAATCACATGAGGAGGCGTAGCGGGAGCATGGATGCGATAGCAGGACCCACGAGATGGACGATTGCGATGCATGAAGATACATCGAGATGTCGACGGAACCGACGAGGACGAGATGGACGATCACAGGGCATGGAGATGCACCGTTGCACACATAGATCTTGATGTGATTGATTAGACCTACTGGCTCGGGCCTAATCACATTAGGTTGTAGTCCATGATCATCTGATATGATTGCTTATACACATACTAGATATGTATATATATTTGAATAAGATGTAGATATATATTAAATATGTATATGTTTGATATGTCATATTAGGAGACCAAATCATAGAAACATTTCTCTCGATAATATTAAGTCAGTAAACATGAGGCAATTAGATTGACCCACGTGGCCTTCCATCGTTATAAGTAGGAACCATTTCCCGGTGTAGGTTGAGTTGGTCGAGTCCCTCGAGACTCACCTATATCGCGATTCGCCATCTTGCTTATGACATAGAGATGTCACCGATGACCTGAGGACATGGTATGCTTGGTCGAGTCCCTCGAGGGTATATCATTAAATCAGACTCATCTTGTAACGAAGGTGTTGACTTAACCGAGCATCATGGTTGGTCGAGTCCCTCGAGACCATGGTGATCCGGAGGCCGAACAGGATGGGAATCACAAGGAGTTGTGATTGGCAAGAGTTGCCTACCTTTTAGGCTTAGTGTGATTGGTCGAGTCCCTTGAGGTTATACTAAGACGCTGATTGGATCCTGATCCCCACTAGAAGTCTGTCGGAGACTTCCGTTTCACGTGCTGAGGGTGTCGCGTGACTTGTTAGTAAAATAGTGGTTGCATATTAAGATAGAAGTCCATATCTTGATAGTTTATTTCTTGCAAAATCTGCATGTTATTCATTTCTGCTATATCTTTATTTTCAGAAAATGTCGCTTTCAAATCCCTTACATGGCATACTTGATGTCAACCGTCTCACTGGTCCAAATTATACGGATTGGCTCCATAACTTAAGAATTGTTCTCACGGAGGAGAAAATCGTGTATGTCCTTGATATAGTGATGCCTACGCCCGAAGAAGGGGCAAGCAAGGATGAGATCGCTCGCTAGGTACATTGATGACTCCACTCTTGCTCAGTGCTATATGTTGAGCTCTATGACTCCTGAGTTATATAGACAACATGAAAAGATGGATGCCAGATCCATTCTCCTACATATTCACAAATTGTTTAAGGAACAGGGAAGGACTCAGCAATATGAGATATCCAAGAGCCTCTTCCGTGCTAGGATGACCAAGGGGACATCGGTTCAGAACAATATCCTAAAGATGATTGAGTGGATAGAGAAACTCATAGGTCTAGGAATGGTCCTAGAGGATAACTTGTGTATGGACATTGTCCTTCAGTCCCTACCAGATTCCTTTTCACAGTTCATAATGAATTTTAATATGAACAAGCTTGAGGTGACTCTCCTAGAGCTCCTCAATATGTTGAGGGAGGTAGAGAGTACTATTAAGAAAGAGAAGCCAATTCTCTACACTGGTGAGACCAGAAAGAAAAGAAAAGCAGAAAGGTCCCTTAAGAAGGGAAAGGGCAAGGGCAGACCAAGTAAAGCAAAGGTTGCTAAGAAAGACCCAACAAAGGACAAAGGCCAGTGCTTCCACTATGGTAAAAATGGGCTCTGGAAGAGGAACTGTAAAGAGTACCTTGTAGAGAGGGCGAAATAGAAGCTTGGAGAAGCTTCAGGTACATTCTTGATCAATATCCAATTGTCAGATTTTTGTGATAGTGCATTGGTATTGGATACCAGTATTGCTTATCACATCTACAATTTATTGTAAATTCTAGCAAAGCCGAGGGGAGATTGGCAAGAGGAATATTGCATAAAGGTTTGTTTATGCTAGACATTACTCCACATATCATGAATGTAAATGTGTCCAAGAGGAAACGAGATGAGATGAACAGTGCATACCTATGGCATTGTAGGCTAGGTCACATCCATGAAAAAAGGATTCAAAAGTTGCTAAATGATGGATATCTAGATCCATTGGACTATGTGTCATATACAACTTGTGATCCTTGCCTTCGTGGAAAACTAACCAACTCTCCATTTAGTGGAATTGGAGAGAGAGCCACTGAGCTATTGGAACTCATACATAGTGATGTATGTGGACCCATGTCAACTCATGCCATTGGTGGTTACTCCTACTTCATTACCTTTACTAATGATTTCTCAAGGTATGAATATGTGTACTTAATTAAGTACAAGTCCGAGGCCTTTGAGAAATTCAGAAAGTATAAGAATGAGATGGAGAACCAGACTGGAAAGAGTATCAAAACTCTTCGATCAGATCGAGGAGGTGAGTACTTAAGTACAGAGTTTACTTAGTTCCTCAAGGACCATGGGATATTATCCCAATGGACACCTCTTTATACACCTCAGCTCAATGGTGTCTCTGAAAGGAGAAATCATATGCTATTATACATGATACGGTCCATGATGAGTTTCGTTGACCTACCCATCTCATTCTAGGGATATGCCCTAGAAACCGTAGCTTACCTTCTGAACAGAGTTCCAACCAAGTCGGTAGTGTCTACACCATATGAGATATGGAAAGGGAAGAAGCCTGATCTTAAGGTTGTTAAGATTTGGGGCTGTCCTGCCCATGTTAAAAGACACAACCCTGATAAAGTTAAAATCAAGGACAGAGCGATGCAAATTTGTGGGATACCCCAAGGAAACTTGTGGGTATTATTTCTATCATCTCGAGGACCAAAAGGTCTTTGTAGCTAAGAGAACAGTGTTCCATGAGAAGGAACACATTCTTAGCGGAGATAATGGGAGAATGATAGAGTTGAGCGAGGTTGGAGAACTAAGCTCAAGCACCACTCTACAGCCTGAGTCTGTTCAGGTACCTAATACACAAGTTTCAACTTTATGTAGGTCTGATAAAGTATCCCATCCTCCTAAGAGATATGTGAGATATATTAGAGGAGAGGATGCTGAGGATATTGATCCTCATACCTACGAGGAGGCTATTATGAGTATAGACTCCTGGAAGTGGCAAGAAGCCATAAATTCTGAGATGTATTCTATGTACTCTAACAAGGTTTGAAACCTAGTTGATACGCCTGAAGGTATTGTACCCATCGGTTGCAAGTGGATCTTTAAGAAAAAAGATCGGAGTAGATGGAAAGGTAGAGACCTATAAAGCAAGGCTAGTGGCTAAAGAGTATCGTCAAAGGCAAGGTGTTGACTGCGACGAAACCTTTTCACCCGTAGCAATGCTAAAATCCATCAGAATTCTATTGGCTATTGCAGCACACTATGATTATGAGATCTGGCAGATGGATGTGAAAATCGCATTCCTCAATAGGAACCTCGAGGAGGAGGTGTATATGATGCAACCTGAGGGATTCGTGTCCAAGAACTGTGCAGATAAGGTGTGCAAGTTGCTTAGATCTATTTATGGACTAAAGCAAGCTTCTCGAAGTTAGAAATAAGATTTGATGAGGCAATCAGATCTTATGACTTCGTTAAGAACGAAGATGAGCCTTGTGTGTATAGGAAGGTAAGTGAGAGCGCTATCACCTTTTTGGTGTTATATGTGGATGACATTCTGATCATTGGGAATGATGTAGGAATGCTATCCACAGTAAAGGCTTGGTTATCTAGACACTTCTCCATGAAGGACTTAGGGGAAGTATCCTATATCTTGGGGATTAGAATTTATAGCGATAGATCCAAGAGGATGCTTGGCTTGTCCCGGTCTAGGTATATAGAAACCATTGTCAAAAGGTTTGGCATGAAAAATTCCAAGAGAGGTCTCATACCGATGAGACATGGGATATCGCTTTCTACGAG
Source organism: Musa acuminata AAA Group (assembly GCF_036884655.1). NCBI lineage: Eukaryota > Viridiplantae > Streptophyta > Magnoliopsida > Zingiberales > Musaceae > Musa > Musa acuminata. The sequence goes on from NC_088335.1 coordinate 25,445,773, forward strand.
TATGTCCCCAAAGACTCCAGAAGAAAGGGCGAACATGGATATGATATCTTATGCCTCAACAATAGGTTCTATCATGTATGCCATGCTATGTACTAGGCCTGATATAGCACATACTCTGAGTGTCATGAGCAGGTATCAGGCAGATCCAAGCTTGGAGCACTGGAAAGCAGTAAAGTGTATCCTTAAGTACTTGAGAAGGACTAAGGATCTTTTACTAGTATATGGAGGTAGTAGCTTTAAGATTGAAGGCTACACAGACTCAAGTTTTCAGTCTGATGTCGATGATAGCAAGCCGAATTCGAGGTACGTGTACACCTTGAATGGAGGAGCAGTGTGTTGGAAGAGTTCCAAGCAAGATACTACTGCTGACTCGACTATAGAGGCTGAGTACATTGCTGCATCAGATGCAGCAAAGGAGGGAGTCTGGGTGAAGAAGTTCATCACAGATTTGGGAGTCGTGCCGGGTAGCGAGGAGCCGATCTCCTTATATTGCAACAACAACGGGGCGATTGCTCAAGGGAAGGAACCTAGGTCTCATCATAAATCTAAGCATGTTCTGAGGAGGTTCCATCAGACAAAGCCGTTGTCTCAAATTATCTTTGAGCATCACAAGGGTCTAATGGGGATCAGACACATAGGTGATTGGCTTCAGGTCAAGTGGGAGATTGCTAGTCATAGGTGCCCAACAAGCCAATCACGTGAGTGATGGCACGTGTGACTTGATAAAGAATCTTTTTGCTTATTATATTTTGACATATATCACTTTATAACTATTGCACATATGCATATATATATCGTGATGTCCTTGGATTTGTGCAATGGGAATCGGATCATGATGAGATCATGAAAATGAGATCGATTTACCTTTAAACACATATCCTAAATAATCCCGGTCATAGGTTACTCGAGAGGGACATTGTGATAACCAGACAGACTAGTGTGCTATATACCCGTCCATATGATGGATGCATCTGGTCTCTATTGAATCTCAGATTTTGATGATAAAATCAATTGATGGGTTAATTGATCTAATCCATATTATTGAGTTAAGTGTGCAGGATTAACTATGATAACCAGAAAACACAAAGCAAGAATACCGGAGTCAAGTTCGATGGACGTTTAAGAGTCCGAAGAATCGTCGGAGATGCTGTCGGAACCAAACGAGAAGGAATCGGGAACCTATCGGAATTTTCGACAGTTCGCTGAAGAGATCGTCGGAGTTTCACGGAGATCACCGAGAAGGCTCGGCTACTCGTTAAAGTCATCACAAGTTCAGGAGCTTGCTGGGAGTCCATCGGAAGAAGTTCGTCGGAAAGCTCGCCGGAACAAGACTCGACGTTCGCGGTTGAAAACTTGCTTAGGATGTTTTTTTTTTGTTATGTAGTTCACTTGTAATTAGGATTAGGATTAAGAGATAATCCTATATCCTGGTTAGGGGCCAACTAGGCTCAAGATTAGACTTGGTTTGGGCTAAATTTGAAGCCCAACAAGTGAACCGAAGGGTCTGGGGGTGGCACCGCTAGACTAGGCGGTGGTACCGCCCAGCACTATCAGTGTCTGACACTGACAGGCGGTGGCACCGCCACTGACAAGCGGTGGCACCGCCAGCATCCGGAACCCAAAGAGAATTCCAATTTTGGAGCCCAAATTTGAATCCTCTTGAGGCCTATAAATACCCCTCAAATCTCAACTGAGATTACAACTTTTTGAGAAGCAATTGATTGAGAGAAAGGTCTTAGAAAAGTCTTTGCTAGTCTTGTCTTCAATTTGCTAGTGTTCACCTCCTTCTTTCTTACTGAAAATCTATAAGAGAGTGAACCGCTTGTAAAAAGTTGTAAGATGGGTATTTACCCTTCCCCTTCAAGAGATTTGCTAGTGAAAGGTGGGAGCCTCATCGAAGAGGGGCCTCGCAAGTGGATGTAGGTCATTTGACCGAACCATTGTAAAATCGGCGTGATCTCTGTTTTGCATTTACTTATTGTTATTTATATTACTGCAAACCATTTGCACTTTAATGTTCTACTTCTTTGTCTCCGTCTTACTTATCCCTTCAAGTTAAAACGCAATCGAAACAGTTTCAAACGAAAACGTTGCTTTTATCGTACGAAGTTTCCGAAAGTGTTTAAATTGTCAAAAGTTTATCGCACTTTACCGTTGCACAAATTCACCCCCCCCCTCTTAGTGTCGCTCCGATCCTAACAATTGGTATCAGAGCTAGGCTCACTCTCATATTTGGTTTGATATCCAAGAGATATGGCTTACTCTGGCATACATGAGGGTTATTCTATCACACGTCCACCCTTGTTTAATGGGTCGGATTATACTTATTGGAAGACTCGTATGAGGATCTTCCTCATTTCTATGGATTTCGAGCTTTGGACTATTGTTGAAAACAGATTTCAAAAATCTTCTCTTCCGATGAGCGAATGGAATGAATCGGAGAAGAAGGTTTTTGCTTTAAATGCAAAGGCTATGAATGCCTTGTTTTGTGCACTAGACAAAAATGAATTTAATCGTGTTTCAATTTGTGATTCGGCTTTTGATATTTGGAGAACTCTTGAGGTCACTCATGAAGGCACTAGCCGAGTGAAAGAGTCCAAAATCAACATCCTTGTACACTCTTACGAACTTTTTCGAATGAAACCAAGTGAGTCCATCGGAGACATGTACACCCAGTTTACGGATGTCATCAATGGACTCAAAGCTCTTGGTAAAGATTTTACTAACTTTGAACTAGTAACTAAAATCTTAAGATCTCTCTCTAAAAGTTATGATCCAAAAGTTACGACCATTCAAGAGGCCAAAGACCTTAAAATATTCCCTCTTGAAGAACTCATTGGGTCTCTAATGACCTACGTAATGACATGTCAAGCTCATGACGAGCTCGAGAACCCCCTTCCAAAGAACTGGAAGGATATGGCACTCAAATCACAAGAAGACCACTTGAAAGGAACATCAAGTGATGAGGACAGTGACAATGACATTGCACTTTTGACTCAAAAATTTAAAAAATATTTAAGAAAGAATAAATTTAAAAATAATATAAAAAATAAATTCGAACAAAAGAAGGACCAAGTAATTATCTATAAATGCAAAAAACCGGGACACTACAAGAACGATTGTCCTCAAGCCAAAAAGAGAACATCAAAGAAGAAGGCGCTCAAGGCAACGTGGGATGATTCAAGCGCGTCCGAAGAAGAGGAGTCCAACACCGAGCAAGTTGCTCATTACGCCCTAATGGCCATCGGAGAAGAGGTAACGTATTTAATTAATGCAGATTTACCTTATCAAGAATTATTAAATGCTTTCCATGAGTTATTTGATGAATGTAAGACAATTAGTAGAAAATACAAATTGCTAAAAAAGGAGCATGATAGTCTCACTTGTGATATCGATAAATTAAAAACTGAATATCATGATTGTCTAGCTCCATGTATAAAATGTCATGATCTAGAATCTGTCCAAAAGGAGAACTTTCTACTTAAGGACACCTTGAAGAAATTCGAGGTTGGTAGCAAATCTTTGAACATGATCCTTACAAATAAGGGTCACGTTCCTAAAAGAAGTGGAATCGGATTTGTGAGAAGTCCTCACCAAAATCTAACCACTTTCATTAAAGGCCCCATCTTACATTTTCAGCACCAAAGCAATTGCAACTTTTGTTGCAAATATGGACATAAAACTTATAAATGTCCATTCAAGCAAATTAGTCCGAACAAACTAATTTGGGTTTCTAAAGGAACCATGATCAATTCTATGCAATATGATGAACAAGTTTTTAAGGCACCCAAAAGGAAATGGGTACCTAAAAATAATCCCTTCTTGTAGAAACATACACCATCAAAAGCTAGGAGCAAGAGATGGTATCTAGATAGTGGATGCTCAAGACATATGACTGGAGATCCATCTCATTTCTCTATGCTCACTAGCAAAGAAGAAGGGTACGTCACCTTCGGAGACAACAACCAAGGCAAAATCATTGGCAAGAGAACCATAGGTAACAAATTAAAATTTTCTATTGATGATTTCTTACTAGTTGATGGATTGAAACATAATCTCTTGAGTGTTAGTCAATTATATGATAAATGTTATATCGTTAGATTTGAATCAAATGTGTGTATTATTGAAAAACCAAACTATAACATAACTATGATTGCATTAAAACAAAATAATGTCTACACCATCAACCTTGATGAACTAAGTAATGAAATGTGCTTCTCCGCTTTAAATGATGATGCTTGGCTTTGGCATAGGAGACTAGGCCATGCAAGCATGAAACTAATATCTAAGATCTCATCTAGAGAATTAGTGCAAGGAATTCCAAATATAAAGTTTATTAAGGACAAAGTATGCGATGCATGTCAACTAGGTAAACAAATAAAAACTAGTTTCAAACCAAAAACTCAAATTAGCACCACTAGACAATTACAATTGATTCATTTGGACTCATTTGGACCAATTGACACGACAAGTCTAGGAGGAAGCAAATATGCGTTTGTAATTGTGGATGACTATACTAGATACACTTGGACCTATTTCTTGGCTCACAAAAGTGATTGTTTCAAGTGTTTTTCTAAATTTTGTAAACTCACTTAAAACGAAAAAGGTTTTATAATTTCATCAATTCGGAGTGATCACAGTGGCGAATTTCAAAACCGTGACTTTCAAAATTTTTGTGAAGTTAATGGATACAATCACAACTTCTCCACTCCGAGGAATTCCCAATAAAATGGAGTAGTTGAAAGAAAAAATAGAAACCTACAAAAAATGGCAAGAACGATATTAAATAAACATAGTCTACCCAAGTATTTTTGGGCCGAAGCCGTAAATACGGCTTGCTACATCATGAATAGGGTCCTAATAAAACCATCCCTATCAAAAACTCCCTATGAATTATGGAACAACAAAAAACCAAATATTTCCTATTTTAAACTTTTCGGTTGTAAATGCTTTATTTTGAATGAAAGGGATGCCTTAGGAAAATTTGATGCTAAATCCGATGAATGCATCTTTCTTAGTTACTCTTCCGTTTCTAAGGCTTTTCGGGTTTTTAACAAAAGAACCTTAGTAATAGAAGAATCTATTAATGTAGTTTTTAATGAAGTTTCTAATTTGAAGAAAAATGATTTTGATGATGATCTTGGTTTTGATAATTTGAACTTAAATGAACCCCCTCCTCAAAATAGCAACTTGGATGCACCTTCTTCCGAAATTTCCTTACCCAAGGAATGGAAGTATATAGATGCTCATCCAAAGGAGCTAATTATAGGAGAAATATCAAAAGGGGTTCAAACTCGTTCCTCTTTCAAGAATTTTTGTGCTAACACCGGCTTCCTTTCTCAAATCGAACCTAAATGCATTGACGATGCCTTAAAAGATGATTTTTGAGTTATTACAATGCAAGAGGAATTAAATCAATTTGAGAGGAATAAGGTATGGAAGTTTGTTCCTAGACCTAGTGACCATTTAGTCTTTGGTACTAATGGGTCTTTAGAAACAAGCAAGATGAAAATGGTATCGTGGTTAGAAACAAGGCTAGATTAGTGGCCAAAGGTTTCAACCAAGAAGAAGGTATCGACTACTTAGAAACCTTCGCTCCTGTGGCAAGATTAGAAACCATTAGGATGCTCCTTGCCTATGCTAGTAGTAATAATTTTAAACTATTTCAAATGGATGTCAAAAGTGCCTTCTTGAATGGTTTTATTTCCGAAGAAGTATATGTCGAACAACCTCCCGGATTTAAAAATTCTCTTCTTCCTAATCATGTATTCAAATTAACTAAGGCTCTCTATGGCTTGAAACAAGCTCCTAGAGCTTGGTATGAAAGACTTAGTTCCTTTCTTATTTTGAATAATTTTACCAAAGACAAGGTCGATACTACATTGTGCTAGTCATAAGTGCCCAGCAAGCCAATCACGTGAGTGATGGCACGTGTGACTTGATACAGAATCTTTTTGCTTATTATATTTTGGCGTATATCACTTTATAACTATTGCATAAATGCATATATATTGTGATGTCCTTGGATTTGTGCAATAGGAATCGGATCGTGATGAGATCACGATAATGAGATCGATTCACCTTTAAACACATATCCTAAATAATCCCGGTCATAGGTTACTCGAGAGGGACATCGTGATAACCGGATAGACTGGTGTGCTGTATACCCGTCCATATGATGGATGCAGCTGGTCTCATAGCTGCTCGTGTAGGGACACTAGGGATACAGTACAGGTGCTCATTGGAGAATGAGTTCACTGATTGATCCGCTTACGGAATGCTGGATGGTTGATGATGCCTTATTGTCAGACAACGATTCCGTAGTCCTAGTGGTGTATCTGGTTCTTAGACTTGAGACACCAAGGATGTCCTGTATGAGTGCTCCACTCTTTGATACCAGACTTATAGGTTTGGCTGTTCCCAGATCTAGTACAGCTGGTCATTGGGAGTGGTAGTCGACCTTACGAGGGCTATTGAGTGTCGATAGAGGATCATCCACTCTCGGTATCATGAGAGGAATATCCCATGTGTTCTTGCTCAGACAAATCCCTGGCCAGGGTCATTCGGGTTGAGAGAGAAAGAGTTCTCCGGGAGAATCCGATTAGAGCGAGACTCGAGTAGAAACCGTATGGGTCTGACAGCACCATGCTCGATATACGGTCTCTGGGATATTAGATGGATGAGGGACTATAGGTACATGGTAACTGAGGACAGACAGGTCCAATGGATTGGATTCCCCTGTATCGTCTGGGGACTACGGCGTAGTGGCCTAGTACTTCCGTAGTCGATGAGTCGAGTGAATTATTACAGAGATAATAATTCACTTAGTTAGAAGGAGTTCTGACAGGTATGACTCATGGCCAGCTCGATATTGGGCCTAGAGGGTCACACACATATGGTAGGCATTGCGATGAGTAGAGGTTCGGATATGAGATATCCGACGGAGCCCTTGTCTTATTGGATGCAGATCCAATACCCACTAGGGAAAGGACCCATTAGGGTTTTGACACGGGATCTCTATAAATAGGAGGGATTCACAGCCTCATAGGCTAGAGTCTTTGCTTGCCCTTCCTATTCTCCTCTCCCTCTCCACCTCAGAGTAGGCCTGGAGTTTTGAGGAGCGTCGTCGCAACCCTGCTGTGTGGATCACCGCTAGAGAGGAGGACGCTTGACCTCCTTCACCCTCTCCTAAGGATCTGCAAGGAAACAGGGATATACGATCTCCCTAGGTAACACAATCTCTATACGCAGTTTTGTGTTTTTGCGGATTTTGCGCACCAATCTTCGCACGACGATGAACATCTTTTTGGGAATCGGGGATTTTTGTTTTCTTGTTCTTCCGCTGCGCATATGATGTCGCCCCCCCCCCCCTATGATTTCCCAACAGTGGTATCAGAGCCAGGTTGTTCGTGCGAATGATTGGTTTTGAACTGCGTGTGTTGTGTTTAGGAAGAATATTGACGTCAAAATCGTTGACGCAAAAGCGAGGAAGGGCAGCAACAGTTGCTGCCCTCGATCTGCATGCCTGCAGCCACCTACAGCCGCAGCCAGGCAGCACAACGCCGGCGCAGTGCCTGCAGCAGCCGGCCAGCGGTCTGCTTGCAGCAGGTTTGCTGCCGGCGGGGCTGGCAACCCACGGGCAGAGGCGCCGTAGGGCAGCGGCGCCTGCCACCGAAAGGAAGCGGCGCCTGCCGCCGCAGGGCAGCGACGCACGACGCCTGCCGCCGCTGCTCCCGCGGGCGAAACCCCCCCCACAGGGGCGGTCGCCCGGCGGGACAGCACCGCCTGCGGAGGCAGCGACGCCCGAAGGGGGAGCCCACCTGCAGCGACGCCTGCCGCCGCTACTCCCGCGGGCGAAACCCCCCCCACAGGGGCGGCCGCCTGGCAGGACAGCACCGCCTGCGGAGGCAGCGGCGCCCGAAGGGGGCGCCCACCCGCAGCGGCGTCGCCGCCAGCGGGCCCTCGCCCCGCCGCACAGGCGCCGCCGGCAGGGTGGCGGCGACGGCAGCAGCAGAGGGAATTAGGGTTTTGGGCAAAAAGACAGTTTTGCCCCTGTGAATTTAAGAAATTCCAGTTTCTATCTTTTGTCCAAATTATGAAAATACCCTTAGGAATTGAGAAATTCCCTATATATCCCTGATTTCAGAAAATATTAATTAATTAAAAGGTTTAGTTGATTATTATTTTTATTATTATCTAGTAGTCCTATATGATGATGATTATTTATACATGTGATGTATGATGAGTGGACGGATGATCATGGGCCGTGTGATGTGTGTACTTGTGATTATTATTATTGAGGTCTGCGAACCTCCATTATATTTCTCGTTTATTGTCGGGCCTGCGTGCCTATGATTAAGTTGTAATCACATGAGGAGGCGTAGCGGGAGCGTGGAAGCCATAGCGGGACCCACGAGACGGACGATCGTGATGCATGGAGATGCATCAAAGATATCGACGGAACCGACGAGGACGAGATGGACGATCACAAGGCATGGAGATGCACCGTTGCACACATAGATCTTGATGTGAGTGATTAGGCCTACTGGCTCGGGCCTAATCATATTAGGTTGTGGTCCATGATCATCTGGTGTGATTGCTTATACACATACTAGATATGTATATATATTTGCATGCGATGTAGATATATATTAAATATGTATATGTGTGACATGTCATATTAGGAGACCAAATTATAGAAACATTTCTCGATAATATTAAGTCGGTAAACGTGAGGCAATTAGATTGACCCACGTGGCCTTCCATCGTTATGAGTAGGAACCGATTCCCGGTGTAGGTTGAGTTGGTCGAGTCCCTCGAGACTCACCTATATCGCGATTCGCTATCTTACTTACGACATAGAGATGTCACCGGTGACCTGAGGGCATGGTATGCTTGGTCGAGTCCCTCGAGGGTATATCATCAAATCAGACTCATCTTGTAACGAAGGTGTTGACTTAACCGAGCATCATGGTTGGTCGAGTCCCTCGAGGCCATGGTGATTCGGAGGCCGAACAGGACGGGAATCACAAGGAGTTGTGATCGGCAAGAGTTGCCTACCTTTTAGGCTTAGTGTGATTGGTCGAGTCCCTCGAGGTTACACTAAGACGCTGATTGGATCCTGATCCCCACTAGAAGTCTGCCGGAGACTTCCGTTTCACGTGCTGAGGGTGTCGCGTGACTCGTTAGTAAAATAGTGGGAGCATATTAAGATAGAAGTCCATATCTTGATAGTTTATTTCTTGCAAAATCTGCATGTTATTCATTTTTGCTACATCTTTATTTTCAGAAAATGTCGCTTTCAAATCCCTTATGTGGCATACTTGATGTCAACCGCCTCACTGGTCCAAATTATACGGATTGGCTCCGTAACTTGAGAATTGTTCTCACAGCGGAGAAAATCGTGTACGTCCTTGATACAGTGATGCCTACGCCCAAAGAAGGGGCAAGCGAGGATGAGATCGCTCGCTACGTGAAGTACATTGATGACTCCACTCTTGCTCAGTGCTATATGTTGGGCTCTATGACTCCAGAGTTACAGAGACAACATGAAAAGATGGATGCCAGATCCATTCTCCTACATGTCCGTAAATTGTTTGAGGAACAGGGAAGGACTCAACGATATGAGATATCCAAGAGCCTTTTCCGCGCTAGGATGACTGAGGGGACACCGGTTCAGAACCATGTCCTAAAGATGATTGAGTGGATAGAGAAACTCACAGGTCTAGGAATGGTCCTAGAGGATAACTTGTGTGTGGACATTGTGCTTCAGTCCCTACCAGATTCCTTTTCACAGTTCATAATGAACTTTAATATGAACAAGCTTGAGGTGACTCTCCCAGAGCTCCTCAATATGTTGAGGGAGGCAGAGAGTACTATTAAGAAAGAGAAGCCAGTTCTCTACACTGGTGAGACCAGAAAGAAAAGGAAAGCAGAAAGGTCCTTTAAGAAGGGAAAGGGCAAGGGCAAACAAGGTAAAACAAAGGTTATTAAGAAAGACCCAACAAAGGACAAAGGCCAGTGCTTCCACTGTGGTAAAGATGGGCACTGGAAGAGAAACTGCAAAGAGTACCTTGCAGAAAGGGCGAAACAAAAGCTTGATGAAGCTTTAGGTACATTCATGATCAGTCTCCATTTGTCAGACTCTTATGATAACACATGGGTATTAGATACCGGTAGTGCTTATCATATATGCAATTCGTTGCAGGTTCTGGCAAGGCCTAGGAGACTAGAGAGAGGCGAGATGGACCTCAAGATGGGTAATGGAGCAAAAGTTGCTGTATTAGCTGTTGGCGAGGTCGCCCTACATCTGCCTAGTGGAGCTTTTATTGCATTAGATGCATGTTATTTTGTTCCTTCTATTATCAAAAACATTATCTCCATTTCATGTTTAACAGTTAGTGGATATAAATTTGTTTTTGAGAACAATGGTTGTTCGATATTATTAGATGATAAGATCATCACGAAAGGAACATTGCATAATGGTTTATTTATGTTAGACACCACTCCACATATCATGAATATAAATGTGTCCAAAAGGAAACGAGATGAGTTGAACAGTGCATACCTGTGGCATTGTAGGCTAGGTCACATCCATGAAAGAAGGATTCAAAAGTTGCTAAATGATGGATATCTAGATCCATTCGACTATGTGTCATATGCAACTTGTGAGCCTTGCATTCGTGGAAAACTGACCAACTCTCCATTTAGTGGAACTGGAGAGAGAGCCACTGAGTTGTTGGAACTCATACATAGTGATGTATGTGGACCCATGTCAACTCATGCCATTGGAGGTTACTCCTACTTCATTACATTTACTGATGATTTCTCAAGGTATGGATATGTGTACTTATTGAAGTACAAGTCCGAGGCCTTTGAGAAATTCAGAGAGTATAAGAATGAGGTGGAGAACCAGACTGGAAAGAGTATCAAAACTCTTCGATCAGATCGAGGAGGTGAGTACTTAAGTACAGAGTTTACTCACTTCCTCAAGGACCATGGGATATTATCCCAATGGACACCTCCTTATACACCTCAGCTCAATGGTGTCTCTGAAAGGAGAAATCGTACATTATTAGATATGGTACGGTCCATGATGAGTTTCGCTGACCTACCCATCTTATTCTAGGGATATGACCTAGAAACCGCAGCTTACCTTCTGAACAGAGTTCTAACTAAGTCGGTAGTGTCTACACCATATGAGATATGGAAAGGGAAGAAGCCTGATCTTAAGGTTGTTAAGATTTGAGGCTGCCCTACCCACATTAAAAGACACAACCCCGATAAGTTAGAATCAAGGACAGAGCGATGCAAATTTGTGGGATACCCCAAGGAAACTTGTGGGTATTATTTCTATCATCTCGAGGACCAAAAGGTCTTTGTAGCTAAGAGAGCAGTGTTCCTTGAGAAGGAACACATTCTTGGCGGAGACAGTGGGAGAATGATAGAATTGAGCGAGGTTGGAGAACCAAGCTCAAGCACCACTCTACAGCCCGAGTCTGTTCAGGTATCTAATACACAAGTTTCAACTTTACGCAGGTCTGATAGAGTATCCCATCCTCCTGAGAGATATGTGGGACATATTAGAGCAGAGGATGTAGAGGATATTGATCCTCAGACCTACGAGGAGGCTATTATGAGTATAGACTCCGGGAAGTGGAAAGAAGCCATGAATTCTGAGATGGATTCTATGTACTCCAATAAGGTTTGGAACCTAGTTGATGCACCCGAAGGTATTGTACCCATCGGTTGCAAGTGGATCTTTAAGAAAAAGATCGGAGTAGATGGAAAGGTAGAGACCTATAAAGCAAGGCTAGTGGCTAAGGGGTATCGTCAAAGGCAAGGTGTTGACTACGACGAAACTTTCTCACCCGTAGCAATGCTAAAATCCATCAGAATTCTATTGGCTATTGCAGCACACTATGATTATGAGATCTAGCAGATGGATGTGAAAACCGCATTCCTCAACGGGAACCTGGAGGAGGAGGTGTATATGATGCAACCTGAGGGATTCGTGTCCAAGAACTGCCCAGATAAGGTGTGTAGGTTGCTTAGATCCATTTATGGACTAAAGCAAGCTTCCCGAAGTTGGAACATAAGATTTGATGAGGCAATCAGATCTTATGACTTCGTTAAGAACGAAGATGAGCCTTGTGTATACAGAAAGGTAAGTGGGAGCGCTATTAGCTTTTTGGTGTTATATGTGGATGACATCCTCATCATTGGGAATGACATAGGAATGCTATCCACAATAAAGGCTTGGTTATCTAGACACTTCTCCATGAAGGACTTAGGAGAAGCATCTTATATCTTGGGGATTAGAATCTATAGAGATAGATCCAAAAGGATGCTTGGCTTGTCCCAGTCCAGGTACATAGAAACTATTGTCAAAAGGTTTGGCATGGAAAATTCCAAAAGAGGTCTCATACCGATGAGACATGGGATATCGCTTTCTACGAGTATGTCCCCAAAGACTCCAGAAGAAAGGGCGAACATGGATATGATACCTTATGCCTCAGCAATAGGGTCTATCATGTATGCCATGCTATGTACTAGGCCTGATATAGCGCATGCTCTGAGTGTCACGAGCAGGTATCAGGCGGATCCAGGCTTGGAGCACTGGAAAGCAGTAAAGTGTATCCTTAAGTACTTGAGAAGGACTAAGGATCTTTTACTAATATATGGAGGTAATAGCCTTAAGGTTGAAGGCTACACTGACTCAAGTTTTCAGTCTGATGTCGATGATAGCAAGTCGAATTCAGGGTATGTGTACACCTTGAATGGAGGAGCAGTGTGCTGGAAGAGTTCCAAGCAAGATACCACTGCTGACTCGACCACAGAGGCGGAGTACATTGCTGCATCAGATGCAGCAAAGGAGGGAGTCTGGTTGAAGAAGTTCATCACAGATTTGGGAGTCGTGCCGGATAGTGAGGAGCCGATTTCCCTATATTGCGACAACAACGGGGCAATTGCTCAAGCGAAGGAACCTAGGTCTCATCAGAAATCTAAGCATGTTCTGAGGAGGTTCCACCTTATCAGAGAGATCGTGACCCGAGGAGATGTAGCAGTGGAAAGAGTTCCATCCGAAGATAACATTGCAGATCCACTAACAAAGCCATTGTCTCAGATTGTCTTTGAGCGTCACAGGGGTCTGATGGGGATCAGACACATAGGTGATTGGCTTTAGGTCAAGTGGGAGATTGCTAGTCATAAGTGCCCAGCAAGCCAATCACGTGAGTGATGGCACGTGTGACTTGATACAGAATCTTTTTGCTTATTATATTTTGGCGTATATCACTTTATAACTATTGCATAAATGCATATATATTGTGATGTCCTTGGATTTGTGCAATAGGAATCGGATCGTGATGAGATCACGATAATGAGATCGATTCACCTTTAAACACATATCCTAAATAATCCCGGTCATAGGTTACTCGAGAGGGACATCGTGATAACCGGATAGACTGGTGTGCTGTATACCCGTCCATATGATGGATGCAGCTGTTCTCATAGCTGCTCGTGTAGGGACACTAGGGATACAGTACAGGTGCTCATTGGAGAATGAGTTCACTGATTGATCCGCTTACGGAATGCTGGATGGTTGATGATGCCTTATTGTCAGACAACGATTCCGTAGTCCTAGTGGTGTATCTGGTTCTTAGACTTGAGACACCAAGGATGTCCTGTATGAGTGCTCCACTCTTTGATACCAGACTTATAGGTTTGGCTGTTCCCAGATCTAGTACAGCTGGTCATTGGGAGTGGTAGTCGACCTTACGAGGGCTATTGAGTGTCGATAGAGGATCATCCACTCTCGGTATCATGAGAGGAATATCCCATGTGTTCTTGCTCAGACAAATCCCTGGCCAGGGTCATTCGGGTTGAGAGAGAAAGAGTTCTCCGGGAGAATCCGATTAGAGCGAGACTCGAGTAGAAACCGTATGGGTCTGACAGCACCATGCTCGATATACGGTCTCTGGGATATTAGATGGATGAGGGACTATAGGTACATGGTAACTAAGGACAGACAGGTCCAATGGATTGGATTCCCCTGTATCGTCTGGGGACTACGGCGTAGTGGCCTAGTACTTCCGTAGTCGATGAGTCGAGTAAATTATTACAGAGATAATAATTCACTTAGTTAGAAGGAGTTCTGACAGGTATGACTCACGGCCAGCTCGATATTGGGCCTAGAGGGTCACACACATATGGTAGGCATTGCGATGAGTAGAGGTTCGGATATGAGATATCCGACGGAGCCCTTGTCTTATTGGATGCAGATCCAATACCCACTAGGGAAAGGACCCATTAGGGTTTTGACACGGGATCTCTATAAATAGGAGGGATTCACAGCCTCATAGGCTAGAGTCTTTGCTTGCCCTTCCTATTCTCCTCTCCCTCTCCACCTCAGAGTAGGCCTGGAGTTTTGAGGAGCATCGTCGCAACCCTACTGTGTGGATCACCGCTAGAGAGGAGGACGCTTGACCTCCTTCACCCTCTCCTAAGGATCTGCAAGGAAACAGGGATATACGATCTCCCTAGGTAACACAATCTCTATACGCAGTTTTGTGTTTTTGCGGATTTTGCGCACCAATCTTCGCACGACGATGAACATCTTTTTGGGAATCGGGGATTTTTGTTTTCTTGTTCTTCCGCTGCGCATATGATGTCGCCCCCCCCCCCTATGATTTCCCAACACATTGTTTATCAAACATTTTGAAAATAATTTTTTTATTGTGCAAATTTATGTTGACAATATTATTTTTGGCTCTTCGGATGAATCATTATGTGAATCATTTGCCAAATGTATGAGTCATGAATTTGAAACGAGTTTAATGGGTGAATTAACTTTCTTTTTAGGATTACAAATCAAATAACTTAGTGATGGTATATTTCTTAACCAATCTAAATATACATTAGAATTGTTAAAATGATTTAACATGGATAATTCAAAAGCAATAAACACCCCTATGAGTACTGCGACTAAGTTAGATATGGATGAAAATAGTGAAAATTTCGATCAAAAAACATATAGGGGAATGATAGGTAGTCTACTCTACCTCACCGCGACTAGACCAGATATTATGTTTAGTGTAGGACTTTGCGCTAGGTTTCAATCTAATCCTAAATTATCTCATCTTAAGAGTGTTAAAAGAATATTTAGGTATCTTAAAGGAACTCCAAATCTAGGATTGTGGTATCTAAAATCTCAAAAATTTGATTTAACAGCTTATGCAGATGTCGATTTTGGCGGATGTAGGATAGATAGAAAATGTACATCCGGAACATGTCAATTTTTAGGACATGCACTTGTTTCTTGGACTTCCAAGAAACAAAATTCAGTTGCACTATCTACGGCGGAAGCCGAATACATTGCTGCAAGTGCATGCTGTGCACAAGTTGTTTGGATGAAAAATACATTAAAAGACTATGGAATTCACTTCAAAAATGTTCCCATAAAATGTGATAATACTAGTGTCATATGTCTTACTAAAAATCCAATTCAGCACTCTAGAACTAAGAACATCGACGTTAGGCATCATTTCATATGCGATCATGTCCTTAACAATAATGTTGTTCTAGAATTCATTGACACAAAGCATCAATTAGCAGATATATTTACAAAAGCTTTGAATGAAGACCAATTTGAATTCATCAGAAGGGAATTAGGTATGTTAAATTGTCCCTAAGAATAAACTTATTTGAATGGATTTTCCATAAAGTTTTTCATCCTCTCTCCATTCCTCGGTGAATTTGATCCTTCTCCTTCGATTCAAGATGACATATTGAAGTACAACTCATTATCTTAACCTATCTTGAGTCAAACATCTCTGAAAAACAAAAGGGGGAAGAAAGGATTTTCTTTCTTCTTCCGCAGCATGCCAACGGTGGCATCGCCAGAACCGGTGGTAGCACCGCTTGAGCGCTCGGGCGCCAGGCGATGGCACCGCTCGGTTTGGCGGTGGCACCGCCCGAGAAACCCTTTAAATACTAAGGGTTAGGGCCGGCGGTGACACCGCCCCCAACCCGAGAAGGCCTCCCTCAAACTCTCCAAAAAACCTTCCTAACTCTCATTCTAACCTCTAGAAGTCTTGGAGAGAGATTCTTATTGGTCCAAGCTCTCCCTCCTCGAAGAAACACTCCATAAGGTAAAATCTTTCCTTCCTCTTCTTGCTTTACCTACTCATTACAATTTCATTTTTTTTTCTATCATTTTGTCTAGATAATGGCTCCTAAGAGATCAAAAGGAAAAAGGATTGAAGGAGATTCATATGACCATGATCTTTTTAGATCCAAAGAAGATGCCCTTAGGTTTCCAAAATTTGAAACAAGATGTATCCATAAGGGTAAACACTTTGATCTCGATGAACTAGGAGACTTAGAACCCATTAGGTGGTTTGCTCATCTAGAGGCCCTACCTCTCCTACAAATAGATGAACTAATTTATCCTAGGTTTGTTAGGCTCTTTTATGCAAACGTATGGGTAGATAACGATAGCCTAAGTACTTACCTTTTAGGAACACAAATTAGGATTTCTGATAATACTATTTGTGAACTAATTGGAATCACTGAAAAAGATAGGGGCTGCTATTTTAGAGGTAAATGGGATGCTGCAAACACTTACAAACTATTTTTGCAAACCTAGGTTAGTTAGTTAGGCTGCTATTTATCCTAGGTTAGTTAGGCTCTTTTATACAAACCTATAGGTAGATAACGATAGCCTAAGTACTTACCTTTTAGGAACACAAATTAGGATTTCTGATAATACTATTTGTGAACTAATTGGAATCACTGAAAAAGATAGGGGCTGCTATTTTAGAGGTAAATGGGATGTTGCGAACACTTACAAACTATATTTGCAAACTCGGATCTCGGAATAATACCAAAGAGTTGCGAACACTTACTACCTTTTAACTCTAAGATTCTTTATCATATCATAACAAGCATATTATTCCCTAAGCAATATTATCTTGATGAAATGAGTCTAATAGAGATAAGTACCATGTATTAGATTATGATCGGTCAACATAACTGTTTTGGATACTCAATACGGCAACACATGCAGGATATTACAGCTAAAGATACTATATTGTCATATGGGGGCTTAATCACTAGATTTCTTCTTGCCTATGACATTTGCATCCCACCCGATGAAGAAACAATTCAAAGTGATAGATATAACATCATCAATAAAAATCTACTAAAGAGACTTAGGTGCACATTTAATAATGGAATATGGGTAAGGCAACCTAGAAGGACTGATCCTATTCCTCCACCAGTAGAACAAACAGAAACACCAATTTTTAGGGGAAATGAATCTCCTCCTCCTAGTCCCTTTGGCGCACCACCTTTAGCTCCTATTTCATCCTCTGAAGGACTCATTATGGTAGAACTGTCTCAGATCAAATTCCAACAAGACCAACTCAAATCACAGCAAGAACAAATTCAACTCCAGCAAATTGAAATATTGAAGGAACTATGACAAATGAATCAAAAAATAGATGTTATGTATCAGCACTATGGATTACCTCCTAAGGATTAATTGATGTATCTTTTTATTCTATTCTGTTTACTCTTAATATCAAGTTCGAAGCCTGTCATCTTTTGAACAAAAACTGAACCTTCTTCTCAGATATATTTTTAAAATTCTGGATATATGCTAATTTGTTTTGGATGAATGCTGATTTTTTTGACAAATTTGAATGATTAATCTTAATGCTGATTTTTTTTTTTCTCTATTGGTTTGATGATCACAAATTTGTGTTTCAAAGTCTCATCTCCTTTTTGTTGATGACAAAGGGGGAGAAAAGTGATGACTTGTACCATTTTGATAGCATGACTTATATGTGATATGAATGTCTTATATGCCTTGCAAAATCTTTGAGAATATCACAAGATTGATTGATTGTGTGATATGAATGTCTTATATGCCTTGCAAAATTCTTGAGAATATCGCAAGATTGATTGATTATATTGAAAGCATGCCTTACATCTATATCATGAAATTCATGTTGAAAATCTTTATCTCCTGTCATAGTGAAAATCGTCCCTTATAATTTGACTTGAAAATGATTTTCATCGAAGTTTCGTATTTATTATTGCTTAATGAGAATAACGATAAGTTCTACGGTTAGAACTTATTGGTTTATACTTGAATTCAATAGGATGGAATTCAAGTGTTTTTATCTTCTCATAATATGGCATATAGATAGGTGGAGTTATGATTAACTCCGTCATCAATTGATTGTCATCATAAAAAACGGGGAGATTGTTGAATCTCGGATTTTGATGATAAAATCAATTGATGGGTTAATTGATCTAATCCATATTATTGAGTTAAGTGTGCAGGATTAACTACGATAACCAGAAAACATAAAGCAAGAATACTGGAGTCAAGTTCGATGGACTTTTAAGAGACCGAAGAATCGTTAGAGATGCTGCCGGAACCAACCGAGAAGATATCGGGAACCTGTCGGAATTTTTGGAAGTTCGCCGAAGAGATCGTCGGAGGTTCGCGGAGATCACCAAGAAGGCTCGGCTACTCGTTAAAGTCATCACAAGATCGGGAGCTTGCTGGGAGTCCGTCGGAAGAAATTCGTCGGAAAGCTCACCGGAATAAGACTCGACGTTCACGGTTGAAAACTTGCTTAGGATGTTTTTAGTTATGTAGTTCACATGTAATTAGGATTAGGATTAAGATATAATCCTATATCCTGGTTACGGGCCAACTGGGCCCAAAATTAGACTTAGTTTGGGCTAAATTTAAAGCCCGACCAGTGAACCGAAGGGTTTGGCGGTGGCACCGCCAGACTGGGCGGTTGCACCGCCCAGCACCCGAGAGCCAGGCGGTGGTACCGCTTGGCTGGGCGGTGGCACCGCCAGTCCACTGTCAATGTCAGACACTGATAGGCAATGGCACCGCCAGCATCGGGAACCAAAGAGAATTCAAATTTTGGAGCCCAAATTTGAATCCTCTTGAGGCTTATAAATACCCCTCAAATCTCGGCTGAGATTATAACTTTTTGAGAAGCAATTGATTGAGAGAAAGGTCTTAGAAAAGTCGTAGCAAGTCTTATTTTCAATTTGCTAGAGTGTTCACCTCCTTCTTTTCTTACTGAAAATCTGTAAGAGTGTGAACCGCTTGTAAAGAGTTGTAAGAGGGGTATTTGCCCTTCCCCTTCAAGAGATTTGCTAGTGGAAGGTGGGAGCCTCATCGAAGAGGGCCTCATAAGTGGATGTAGGTAATTTGACCAAACCACTTTAAAATCGGCGTAATCTTTGGTTTGCATTTCATTATTGCTATTTACATTACTGCAAACCTTCTTACGTATTTTATTTCCTCATTACCTTTGCTACACAACTCTACGAATACGCTTTCAAGTTAAGTACTTTCGAGTTTGATTTGTATCGTACGAAAGATTTGTTAAAACCGACGTTTTAATCTGCTGCACTAATTCACCCCCCCCTCTTAGTGCCGCTTCGATCCTAACAAGACCCACGAGATGGACGATTGTGATGCATGAAGATGCGTCGAGATACCGATAGAATCGATGAGGACGAGATGAACAATCATAGGGCATGGAGATGCATCGCTGTATACATAGATATTGATGTGAGTGACTAGGCCCATTGACTCGAGCTTGATCACATTAGGCTGTGGTCCATGATCATCTAGTGTGATTGCTCACATGATGTGTGATTGCTTATACACTTACTAGATATGTATATATATTTGCATACGATGTGAATATATATTAAATATGTATACGTGTGACATGTTATATTAGGAGATCAAATCAAATTACCCTCTCTCGATAATATTAAGTCGATAAACGTGAGGCAATTATATTGACCCACGTGGCCTTCCATCATTATAGGAAGGGACCGATTCTCGATTTAGGTTGAGTTGGTCAATTCCCTCGAGGCTCACCTATATCATGATTCACTATCTTGCCTATGACATAGAGATGTCACCGATGACCTGAGGATATGGTATGCTTGGTCGAGTCCCTCGAGGGTATATCATCAAATTTGACTCATCTTAGAACGATGGTGTTGACTTAACCGAATATCATGGTTGGTCGAGTCCCTCGAGACCATGGTGGTTTGGAGGCCGAATAGGATATAAATCACAAGGAGTTGTAATCGACAAGAGTTGCCTACCTTTTGAGCTTAGTGTGATTGGTCGAGTCCCTCGAGGTTATACTAAGACGCTGAATGGATCCCAATCCCCACTAGAAGTGTGTCGGAGACTTTCATTTCCGAATTGGCTCCGAAACATGAGAATTGTTCTGACGATGGAGAAAATCGTGTACGTCCTTGATACAGTGATGCCTACGCCCAAGAAAGGGGCAAGCGAGGATAAGTTCGCTCACTATATGAAGTATATGGATGACTCCACTCTTGCTTAGTGTTATATGTTAGGCTCCATGACTCCTGAGTTACAGAGACAACATGAAAAGATGGATGCCAGATCTATTCTAGTACATGTCTCCCAACTGTTTAAAGAATAGGGAAGGACTCAGCAATATGAGATATCCAAGAGCCTCTTCTGTGCTAGGATGATTGAGGGGACACCGGTTCAGAACCATGTCCTAAAGATGATTAAGTGAATAGAGAAACTCACAGGTCTAGGAATGATCCTAGAGGATAACCTGTGTGTGGATCTTTTGTGTGAGTCCCTACCATATTCCTTTTCACAGTTCATAATGAATTTTAATATGAACAAGCTAGAGGTGACTCTCCCTGAGCTCCTCTCTCCCTGAGCTCCTCAATATGTTGAGGGAGGCAGAGAGCACTATTAAGAAAGAAAAGCCAATTCTCTATATTGCCGAGACCAGAAAGAAAAGGAAAACAGAAAAGTCCCTTAAGAAGGGCAAGGGCAAGGGCAGACCGGGTAAAGCAAAGGTTGCTAAGAAAGACCTAGTAAAGGACAAAGGCCAGTGCTTCTACTATGGCAAAGATGGGCACTAGAAGAGAAAATGCAAAGAGTACCTTGCAGAGAGAGAGAAACAAAAGATTAGAGAAGTTTCAAGTACATTTATGATCAGTCTCCAATTGTTAGATTTTTGTGATAGTGTATTGGTATTAGAAACTAGTATTGCTTATCACATATGCAATTTGTTATAGATTCTAGCAAAACCAAGGAGATTGGTAAGAGGAATATTATGATAATGGTTTGTTTATAATAGACACTACTCCACATATCATGAATATAAGTGTGTCCAAAAGGAAATAAGATGAGGTAAATAGTGCATATATATGGCATTGTAGGCTATGTCATATCAATGAGGGAAGGATTCAAAAGTTGCTAAAGGATGGAAATCTAGATCCATTTGACTATGAGTCATATGCAATTTGTGAGCCTTGTCTTCATGGAAAATTGACCAACTCTCCTTTTAGTGAAACTAGAGAGAGAGCCACTAAGCTACTGGAACTCATACATAGTGATGTATGTGGACCCATGTCAACTCATGTCATAGGTGGTTACTCCTACTTTATTATTTTTACTGATGATTTCTTGAGGTATGGACATGTGTACTTGATGAAGTACAAGTCCATGACTTTTGAGAAATTCGGAAAATATAAGAATGAAGTGGAGAACCAGACTGGAAAGAGTATCAAGACTCTTTGATCAGATCGAGGAGTTGAGTACTTGAGTACAGAGTTCACCCAATTCCTCTAGGACCATGGGATTTTCTCCCAATAGACACCTCCTTATACACCTTAGCTCAATAGTATATCTAAAAAGAGGAATCGTATACTATTAGACATGGTGAGGTCCATGATGAGTTTCGATGACCTGCCTATCTCATTCTGGGGATACACCATAGAGACCACAACTTACCTTCAGAACAACGTTCCAACTAAGTCGATAGTGTCTACACCATATAAGATATGTAAAGGAAAAAAGTATGATCTTAAGGTTTAGAGCTGCCCTGCCCACATTAAGAGACAACTCCGATAAGTTAGAATCGAGGACAGAGCGGTGCAAGTTCGTGGGATACCCCAAGGAAGCTTGTGGTATTATTTCTATCATCCCAAGGACCAAAAGGTCTTTGTAGCCAAGAAAGCAGTGTTTTTCGAGAAGGAACACATTCTTGGTGGAGACAATGGGAGCTTGATAGAGTAGAGCGAGGTCGGAGAACCTAGCTCAAGTACCACTCCATAGCCCGAGTTTGTTCAGGTACCTAACACACAAGTTTTGACTTTATATAGGTCAAGCAGAGTATCCCATCTTTCTAAGAGATATGTGAGATATATTAGAGGTGAGAATTTTAAGGATATTGATCCTCAAACTTATGAGGAGGCTATTTTGAGTATAGACTCCAAGTAGTGGTAAGAAGCAATGAATTTTAAGATAGATTCCATATACTCCAACAAGGTTTATAACCTAGTTGATGCACCCGAGGGTATTTTACCCATTGGTTGCAAGTGGATCTTGAAGAAGAATATCGGTGTCGATGGAAAGGTAGGGACCTATAAAGCAAGGCTAGTGTCTAAGGGGTATCATCAAAGACAAGGTATTGACTATGACGAAACCTTCTCACCCGTAGCTATGTTAAAATCCATCTGAATTCTATTGGCTATTGTAGCATACTATGATAATGAGATCTGGTAGATGGACGTGAAAACCACATTCCTTAATAGTAACCTTGAGGAGGAGGTGTATATGATATAGCCTAAGGGATTCGTGTCCAAGGACTGCCTAGATAAGGTGTGTAGGTTGCTTAGGTCCATTTATGGACTAAAGTAAGCTTTCCGAAGTTGGAACATAAAATTTGATGAGGCAATCGGATCTTATGACTTCGTTAAGAATGAAGATGAGCCTTATGTGTACAGGAAGGTAAGTGGGAGCGCTATCACCTTCTTGGTGTTATATGTGGATGACATCCTAATTATTGGGAATGATGTAGGAATGCTATCCATAGTAAAGTATTGGTTATCTAGACACTTCTCCATAAAGAACTTAGGGGAAGTATCCTATATCTTAGGGATTCAAATCTATAGAGATAGATCCAAGAGGATGCTTGCCTTATCCTAGTCCAGGTACATAGACACCATTATCAAAAAGTTTGGCATGAAAAATTCCAAGAGAGGTCTCATACTGATGAGACATGGGATATCGTTTTCTACGAGTATGTCCCCAAACACTCCTGAAGAAAGGGCAAACATAGATAGGATACCCTATACCTCAATGATAGGGTCTATCTTGTATGTCATGCTATGTACTATGCTTGATAGAGCGCATACTCTAAGTGTCACGAGTAGGTATTTGGCAGATCTATACTTTGAGCATTGGAAAGCAGTAAAGTATATCCTTATGTACTTGAGAATGACTAAGGATTTTTTATTAGTATATGGAGATAGTAGCCTCAGGGTTAAAGGCTACACGAACTCAAGTTTCCAATCTGATGTCGATGATAACAAGCCGAATTCACGGTAAGTGTTTACCCTAAATAGAGGAGTAGTGTGCTAGAAGTGTTCCAAGCAAGATACTACTACTGACTCGACCACAGAGGCGAAGTACATTGCTGCAGTAGAAAAAGCGAAGGAGGGAGTCTGGATGAAGAAGTTCATCACAAATCTAGGAGTCATGCCAAGCAATGAGGAGCCGATTTTCTTTTATTGCGACAACAATAGTGCAATTGCTTAAGCAAGGGAAGCCATTAGAAGTATTCTAACGAGGTTCCACCTGATCAGAGAGATCATGACCCCAGGAGATATAGTAGTAGAAAGAATTCCATCCAAAGATAACATCATAGATCCATTGACAAAGTCGTTATCTCAAATGGTCTTTGAGTGTCATAGGGGTCTGATGGGGATCAGACACATAGGTGATTGGCTTTAGGACAAGTGGGAGATTGCTAGTCAAAGGTGCCCTGCAAGCCAATCAAGTGAGTGTTGGCACGTGTGACTTGACATGTAGTCTTTTTGCTGATTATTATTATTTGGTATTTTATCACTTTATATTGCATGTTGCTTTAATATATTATGATGTCTATGGATCAGTGCAATGTGAATTGGATCGTGATGAGATCATGATAATGATACTGATTCTCCTTTAAACACAGATCCTAAATAATCCTAGTCATATGTTATTTGAGAGGGACATCGAGATAACTCGATAGACTGGTGTGCTGTATATCCGTCCATGTGATGGATGCAGCTAGTCTTATAGCTGCTCATGTGGGGACACTAGGGATACAGTACAGGTGATAGAACCCTAGAGGAATTCTATGTAGATAGATCTTTGAGGGAGATCATTCCTTGCAACGCTATAGGGGTTCCACCCTCCTAGAAGTCGGCTAAATTACTACAATTGTAGATAGATCTTATTCTCAAAGAGATAGAAGTTGCATGCTTATATAGGGCTCCAAATCCTAGCCCTAGGGGCTACTTCCTAAGTGAGTTACCCCTTTTGCCCTCAACCCTAACCAACCAGCCTAGTAAAAGGAGACGACGGTTAGGAAGTCCAAAGGCCCAAATATAAACCTTAGCAATTTTTCTTTATAGGATAGAGGTGGCTATGTAGGGTTTATTAATAAATTTTAATATGAACAAGCTTGAGTTGACTCTCCCGGAGCTCCTCAATATGTTGAGGGAGGCAAAGAGTACTATCAAAAAAGAGAATCCAATTCTTCCACTATGGAAAAGAAAGGAAAGGAAAGCAGAAAAGTCCCTTAAGAAAGGGCAAGGGCAGACCAGGTAAAGCAAAAGTTGCTAAGAAAAACCCAACAAAGGACAAAGGCCAGTGCTTCCACTACGGAAAAGATGGGCAATGGAAGAGGAATTGTAAAGAGTACCTTGCAAAGAGGGCAAAATAGAAGCTTGGAGAAGCCTCAGGTACTGTTAGAACCCTTGTAGATTCTAAACTTAGGGTTGATCTTTTTAGGGGATCGGCCTCCTTAGAACTCTATAGGGGTTCCTCCCTCCAAGTTACTGCTCAAAGGCTGCAGAAAAGATTCATCTATTGCTTTAAAAGAAGAGAAATACATGGCTATTTATAGGGTTTCTAAACCCTAACTCTTAATAGGACTCCTACTCAAGACTCCTACTTCTAACCAACTCCTAATAGGACTTCTACTCAAGACTACTATTCCTTTACAACTCCTAATTCATCTCTAAGAAACAACCTCCTAACTCTAGCCGGTCTCTTCACCTCTTTAATTAATAGGGGTCAGCTTAGGTAGGTTTTACATGAATGTCCCTCTCAATTATGACTCTCCTAGTTAGAGTCCTAACAGACCCGCCCTCTTCAAATTAGCCTTGTCCTCGAGGCTGACGATTCATGAATTTTGGGAATTTGATATTCAAGTCATCATAGTTCTCCCAAGTGGCATCTTCTGTTGGTAGGTTCACCCACTGTATTAGCACTTTAGTAGTGGGTCGTCATCGTTGAGTCACGATCCGTCGATCAATAATGACACTTGGTTGGGTCCGGAGTTCTCCTTGGATAGTCATATTTGGTGGGTGGCTTTGGGCTGTCTCCAAGCACCTATTTATAACTTTTGTCTGGCCATTGATTTGTGGGTGATATGCTGTACTCCTTTTCAATTTAGTACCCTGCATATAGAATAACTTTGTCCAAAATCTACTCGTGAAGATGCAAGTAGAATTTCATATAAGCACAATGCCTTATAGTATAATTCTTTTGAGTTCCAATTGTAATGAGCCACGGAGCTTGGTGCTGTTAGGATCGGAGTGGCACTAAGAGGGGGGGGGGGGGGGGTGAATTAGTGTAGCAGATTAAAACGTCGGTTTTGACAAATCTTTCATACGATACAAATCAAACTCGAAAGTGCTTAACTTGAAAGCGTATTCGTAAAGTTATGCAGCAAAGGTAATGAGGAAATAAAGCATGTAAGAAGGTTTACAGTAATGTAAATAGCAATAATGAAATGCAAACCAGAAATCACGTCGATTTTAAAGTGGTTCGGTCAAATGACCTACATCCACTTGCGAGGTCCTCTTCGATGAGGCTCCCACCTTCCACTAGCAAATCTCTTGAAGGGAAAAGGCAAATACCCCTCTTACAACTCTTTACAAGCGGTTCACACTCTTACAAATTTTTAGTAAGAAAGGAGGTGAACACTCTAGCAAATTGAAAACAAGACTTGCTACGACTTTTCTAAGACCTTTCTCTCAATCAATTGCTTCTCAAAAAGTTATAATCTCAGTTGAGATTTGAGGGGTATTTATAGGCCTCAAGAGGATTCAAATTTAGGCTCCAAAATTTGAATTCTCATTGGTTCCCGATGCTGGCGGTGCCACCGCCTGTCAGTGGCGGTGCCACTGCCTATCAGTGTCAGACACTGACAGTGGACTGGCAGAGCCACCACCCAGCCAAGCGGTGCCACCGCCTAGCTCTCGGGTGCTGGGCGGTGCCACTGCCCAGTCTGGCGGTGCCACCGCCAGACCCTTCGGTTCACAAGTTGGGTTTTAATTTCAGCCCAAACCATGTCTAATTTTGGGCCCAATTGGCCCTTAACTAGGATATATGATTATCTCTTAATCCTAATTACATGTGAACTACATAACTAAAAACATCCTAAGCAAGTTTTTAACCGCGAACGTCGAGTCTTGTTCCGGCGAGCTTTCCGACGAACTTCTTTCGACGGACTCCTAGCAAGCTCCCGATCTTGTGATGACTGTAATGAGTAGCCGAGCCTTCTCGGTGATCTCTGCGAACCTCTGACGATCTCTTTGGCAAACTTCCAAAAATTCCAACAGGTTCCCGATTTCTTCTCGGTTGGTTCCGGCAGCATCTCCGACGATTCTTCGGTCTCTTAAACGTCCATCGAACTGGACCCCGGTATTCTTGCTTTATGTTTTCTGGTTATCGTAGTTAATCCTACGCACTTAACTCAATAATATGGATTAGATCAATTAACCCATCAATTGATTTTATCATCAAAATCCGAGATTCAACAATCTCTCCCTTTTTGATAATGACAATCAATTGATGACGGAGTTAAACGTAACTCCCCCTATCTATATGTCATATTATGAGAAGATAAAAACACTTGAATTCCATCCTATTAAATTCAAGTATAAACCGATAAGTTCTAACCATATAACTTATCGTTATTCTCATTAAGCAATAGTAAATACGAAACTTCGATGAAAATCATTTTCAAGTCAAATGATAAGGGACGATTTTCACTATGACAGGAGATAAAGATTTTCAACATGAATTTCATGATATAGATGTAAGGCATGCTTTCAATATGATCAATCAATCTTACGATATTCTCAAAGATTTTACAAGGCATATGAGATATTTGTATTATACAAGCTCTTGTAATTTATACAAGTCATGTTATCGATGCACATAAGACATTTTCATTGAGTCATGCTTTCGAAATGGTATAAGTCATCACTTAGTCATCATTTCTCCCCCTTTGTCATCAACAAAAAGGGAATGAGACTTGAAGCACATAATTTGTGATTATAACATTAGGAATTCAGCATTGATCATACAAAAATTCATCATTCAAAATTAAGTATGCTAAAATATTTACGCAGAGTTCATCTTAAAGGAAAATTCAGCATTTATCAAATCTCTTCTTTCTATAAATAACAATAATTGTAGGTGTACAAAGAAGAGATTGTGATAAAAAAAATTTCAAGTAGTAACTCTAATAAGTCAAGATCATAATTCGAATCATTCAAATTCAAATCGTCAACTTGAAACTCATAATCAAGCCATCAAAATTAATTTTGAGAATTATAAAATATCATAAAATCATTAATCTTGATCAGATGGGAGCGGGGTTTGACTCAAGATAGGATAAGGTAATTTAATGTGTCATTTAGAATCGAAAGAGAAGGATCAAATTCACCGAGGAATGGAGAGAGAGGATAAAAAACTTTACGGAAAATCCATTCAAACAAGTTTATTCTTAGGGACAATTTAACATACCTAATTCCCTTCGAATGAATTCAAATTGGTCTTCATTCAAAGCTTTTGTAAATATATCTACTAATTGATGCTTTGTGTCAATGAATTCTAGAACAACATTATTGTTAAGGACATGATCGCGTATGAAATGATGCCTAAGGTCGATGTGCTTAGTTCTAGAGTGTTGAATTGGGTTTTTAGTAAGACATATGGCACTAGTATTATCACATTTTATGGGAACATTTTTGAAGTGAATTCCATAGTCTTCTAATGTATTTTTCATCCAAATATTGCAATTGCAGCAATGTATTCGGCTTCCGCCGTAGATATTGCAATTTTTCATCCACAGCATGCACTTGCAGCAATGTATTCGGCTTCCACCGTAGATATTGCAATTGAATTTTGTTTCTTGGAAGTCCAAGAAACAAGTGCATGTCCTAAAAATTGGCATGTTCCGGATGTACTTTTTCTATCTATCTTACATCCGCCAAAATCGGTATCTACATAAGCTATTAAATCGAATTTTTCAGATTTTGGATACCACAATCTTAGATTTGGAGTTCCTTTAAGATACCTAAATATTCTTTTAATACTCTTAAGATGAGATAATTTAGGATTAGATTGAAACCTAGCGCAAAGTCCTACACTAAACATAATATCCGGTCTAGTCGCAGTGAGGTAGAGTAGACTACCTATCATTCCCCTATATGTTTTTTTATCGAAATTTTCACTATTTTCATCCATATCTAACTTAGTCGCAGTACTCATAGGGGTGTTTATTGCTTTTGAATTATCCATGTTAAATTGTTTTAACAATTCTAATGTATATTTAGATTGGTTAAGAAATATACCATCACTAAGTTGTTTGATTTGTAATCCTAAAAAGAAAATTAATTCACCCATTAAACTCGTTTCAAATTCATGACTCATACATTTGGCAAATGATTCACATAGTGATTCATCCAAAGAGCCAAAAATAATATCGTCAACATAAATTTACACAATAAGAAAATTATTTTCAAAATGTTTGATAAACAATGTAATATCAACCTTGCCTTTGGTAAAATTATTCAAAATAAGAAAGGAACTAAGCCTTTCATACCAAGCTCTAGGAGCTTGTTTCAAGCCATAGAGAGCCTTAGTTAATTTGAATACATGATTAGGAAGAAGAGAATTTTTAAATCCGGGAGGTTGTTCGTCATATACTTCTTCGGAAATAAAACCATTCAAGAAGGCACTTTTGACATCCATTTGAAACAGTTTAAAATTATTACTACTAGCATAGGCAAGGAGCATCCTAATGGCTTCTAATCTTGCCACAGGAGCGAAGGTTTCTTCGTAGTCGATGCCTTCTTCTTGGTTGAAACCTTTGGCCACTAATCTAGCCTTGTTTCTTACCACGATACCATTTTCATCTTGCTTGTTTCTAAAGACCCATTTAGAACCAATGACTAAACGGTCAATGTGTCTAGGAACAAGCTTCCATACCTTTTTCCTCTCAAATTGATTTAATTCCTCTTGCATTGCAATAACCCAAAAATCATCTTTTAAGGCCTCGTCAATGCATTTAGGTTCGAATTGAGAAAGGAAGGCTGTGTTAGCACAAAAATTCTTGAAAGAGGAACGAGTTTGAACCCCTTTTGATGTATCTCCTATAATTAGCTCCTTTGGATGAGCATCTATATACTTCCATTCCTTGGGTAAAGAAATTTCGGAAGAAGGTACATCCAAGTTGCTATTTTGAGGAGGGGGTTCATTTAAGTTCAAATTATCAAAACCAAGATCATCATCAAAATCATTTTTCTTTAAATCAGAAACTTCATTAAAAACTACATGAATAGATTCTTTTATTACTAAGGTTCTTTTGTTAAAACCCCGAAAAGCCTTAGAAACGAAAGAGTAACAAAAAAAGATGCCTTCATCGGATTTAGCATCAAATTTTCCTAAGGCATCCCTTTCATTCAAAATAAAGCATTTACAATCGAAAACTTTAAAATAGGAAAAATTTGGTTTTTTGTTGTTCCATAATTCATAGGGAGTTTTTGATAGGGATGGTCTTATTAGGACCCTATTCATGATGTAGCAAGCCGTATTTACGGCTTCAGCTCAAAAATACTTGGGTAGATTATGTTCATTTAATATCGTTCTTGCCATTTCTTGTAGGTTTCTATTTTTTCTTTCAACTACTCTATTTTGTTGGGGATTCCTCGGAGTGGAGAAGTTGTGATTGTACCATTAACTTCACAAAAATTTTGAAAGTCACGGTTTTGAAATTCGCCACCGTGATTACTCCAAATTGATAAAATCATGAAACCTTTTTTGTTTTGAGCGAGTTTACAAAATTTAGAGAAACACTTGAAACAATCACTTTTGTGAGCCAAGAAATAGGTCCAAGTGTATCTAGTATAGTCATCCACAATTACAAATGCATATTTGCTTCCTCCTAGACTTGTCGTGTCAATTGGTCCAAATAAGTCCAAATGAATCAATTATAATGGTCTATTAGTGCTAATTTGAGTTTTTGGTTTGAAACTAGTTTTTATTTGTTTAGCTAGTTGACATGCATCGCATACTTTGTCCTTAATAAACTTTATATTTGGAATTCCTCGCACTAATTATCTAGATGAGATCTTAGATATTAGTTTCATGCTTGCATGGCCTAGTCTCCTATGCCAAAGCTAAGCATCATCATTTAAAATGGAGAAGCACATTTCATTACTTAGTTCATCAAGGTTGATGGTGTAGACATTATTTTGTTTTAATGTAATCATAGTTATGTTATGGTTTGGTTTCTCAATAATACACACATTTGATTCAAATCTAACGATATAACCTTTATCGCATAATTGACGAACACTCAAGAGATTATGTTTCAATCCATCAACTAGTAAGACATCATCAATAGAAAACTTTAATTTGTTACCTATGGTTCCCTTGCCAATGATTTTGCCTTGGTTGTTGTCTCCGAAGGTGACGTACCCTTCTTCTTTGCTAGTGAGCATAGAGAAATGAGATGGATCTCCAATCATATGTCTTGAGCATCCACTATCTAGATACCATCTCTTGCTCCTAGCTTGTGATGGTGTATGTTTCTACAAGAAGGGATTATTTTTAGGTACCCATTTCCTTTTGGGTGCCTTAAAAACTGATTTAACTTGTTCATCATATTGCATAGAATTGATCATGGTTCCTTTAGGAACCCAAATTAGTTTATTCGGACTAATTTTCTTGAATGGACATTTATAAGTTTTATGTCCATATTTATAATAAAAGTTGCAATTGCTTTGGTGCCGAACATGTAAGACAGGGCCTTTAATGAAGGTGGTTGGATTTTGGTGAGGACTTCTCACAAATCCGATTCCACTTCTTTTAGGAACGTGACCCTTATTTGTAAGGATCATGTTCAAAGACTTACTACCAACCTCGAATTTCTTCAAGGTGTCCTTAAGTAGCAAGTTCTCCTTTTGGAGAGTTTCTAGATCATGACATTTTATACAAGGAGCTAAACTATCATGGCATTTTATGCTCCTTTTTTAGCAATTTGTATTTTCTACTAATTGTCTTACATTCATCAAATAACTCATGGAAAGCATTTAATAATTCATGATAAGGTAAATCGGGATCAATTAAATCCGTTACCTCTTCTCCGATGGCCATTAGGGCGTAATGAGCAACTTGCTCGGTGTTGGACTCCTCTTCTTCGGACGCGCTTGAATCATCCCACGTTGCCTTGAGCGCCTTCTTCTTTGATGTTCTCTTTTTGGATTGAGGACAATCATTCTTGTAGTGTCCCGGTTTTTTGCACTAATAGCAAATCACTTGGTCCTTCTTGTGTTCAAATTTATTTTTTATATTATTTTTAAATTTATTCTTTCTTAAATATTTTTTAAATTTTTGAGTCAAAAGTGCAATGTCATTGTCACTGTCCTCATCACTTGATGTTCCTTTCAAGTGATCTTCTTGTGATGTAAGTGTCATATCCTTCATGTTCTTTCGAAGGGGGTTCTCGAGCTCGTCATGAGCTTGACATGTCATTTCGTAGGTCATTAGAGACCCAATAAGTTCTTCAAGAGGGAATGTTTTAAGGTCTTTAGCCTCTTGAATGGCCGTAACTTTTGGATCCCAACTTTTAGGGAGAGATCTTAAGATTTTAGTTACTAGTTCAAAGTTAGTAAAATCTTTACTAAGAGCTTTGAGTCCATTGATGACATCCGTGAACCGGGTGTACATGTCTCCGATGGACTCACTTGGTTTCATTCGGAAGAGTTCATAAGAGTGCATAAGGATGTTGATTTTGGACTCTTTCACTCGGCTAGTGCCTTCATGAGTGACCTCAAGAGTTCTCCAAATATCAAAAGCCGAATCACAAATTGAAACACGATTAAATTCATTTTTGTCTAGTGCACAAAACAAGGCATTCATAGCCTTTGCGTTTAAAGCAAAAACCTTCCCCGATTCATTCCATTCGCTCATCGGAAGAGAAGATTTTTGAAATCCGTTTTCGACAATAGTCCAAAGCTCGAAATCCATAGAAATGAGGAAGATCCTCATACGAGTCTTCTAATAAGTATATTCCGACCCATTAAACATGGGTGGACGTGTGATAGAATGACCCTCATGTATGCCGGAGTAAGCCATCTCTCTTGGGTATCAAACCAAATATGAGAGTGAGCCTTGCTCTGATACCAATTGTTAGGATCGAAGTGGCACTAAGAGGGGGGGGGGGTGAATTAGTGCAGCGGATTAAAACGTCAGTTTTGACAAATCTTTCATACGATACAAATCGAACTCGGAAGTGCTTAACTTGAAAGCGTATTCGTAAAGTTGTGCAGCAAAGGTAATGAGGAAATAAAGCACGTAAGAAGGTTTGCAGTAATGTAAATAGCAATAATGAAATGCAAATCAGAAATCACGCAAATTTTAAAGTGGTTAGGTCAAATGACCTACATCCACTTGCGAGGCCCTCTTCGATGAGGCTCCCACCTTCCACTAGCAAATCTCTTGAAGGGGAAGGGCAAATACCCCTCTTACAACTCTTTACAAGCGGTTCACACTCTTACAAATTTTCAGTAAGAAAAAAGGAGGTGAACACTCTAGCAAATTGAAAACAAGACTTGCTACGACTTTTCTAAGACCTTTCTCTCAATCAATTGCTTCTCAAAAAGTTGTAATCTCAGCTGAGATTTGAGGGGTATTTATAGGCCTCAAGAGGATTCAAATTTGGGCTCCAAAATTTGAATTCTCTTTGGTTCCCGATGTTGGCGGTGCCACCGCCTGTCAGTGGCGGTGCCACCGCCTGTCAGTGTTTGACACTGACAGTGGACTGCGGTGCCACCGCCCAGCCAAGCGGTGCCACCGCCCAGCCAAGCGGTGCCACCGCTTGGCTCTCGGGTGCTGGGTGGTGCCACCGCCCAGTCTGGCGATGCCACTGCTGTCACGCCCCTCAAAATATCGACAATATTTAAAATTTTCATCATAACTAACCCAGGATCCAAACACACATTTGAGGTCACTAAGAAAACATTCGGATAAAAATTTCACCTCTATAGTCTACAAATTCATAACCTTGTGCAGTTTATAAACATCCCACACATCACTCAATAATTCAAACAAACTGAACTTAACTCATCAAAATAATAACCCCAACATAATTTCACAAGTGGGGAAGTCTATGCAGTCACCAAACCAACGATTACCATAAGATCATATCATTACATGAATTTAACTTAACATTCCAAAATCCTATACATGAGGGATCCTTTATCTTACACAAAATCCACAGGTTTAGATTCATCGTCACATTTCATAAGATGCAGAGTATCTTATATAACAAATACACATATGCTAACAAAGTTCTGCCCAAAATCTTCTAAACTTTCCACCGCCTCAGCCCAATCTTAACATTTAAGCAAGCAATACGCTATCCTGAAAAATTTATCAACAAACGGGGTGAGCATAAAGAGCTCAGCAAGTGACTAACATATCCATATCAAAATAGTACAATTTCCAAAGAGATACAGTTTCAAAATACAAGGCAGAATATACGATTTCGTAGACATAATATCATTAGGAGCAGAAACACAATTGTCCTTTCAATCTTACATATTTGGTTCCTGACAGATGGGGGATAGAGTGATTGGAGCATATCAGAAACAAAAGAAACATATCGGAGCTTATCAATGGCATATAAAATGTTCCGAAGCATATCAACGACATATGGAACATTTTGAAGCAAAATCATCAGTGAATGAAGCATTTCAGAGCATATCAAAAACAAATATCGTACAGAAGCTCAAACGTCGTCCTTGACGTTGCAATCATATCATTCTTATCTAGAGCATGAATAGAAACAACTCACCAAAACTCTGGATGTCATATCAAACATATAGAAGGTGTAGTGGGATCTCAGTCAGAATGTGATTCATCCATTTCTGAATGACCACCTGACAAAAGTCTCCCACGCCTGGGAGCTCCATCCACCCACGTCTAGGTGAAGTCAGAGGGGGCCGGTAGAGCATCGCAGGCTCTAAGCACATACCCTTTACCATTTCTGGCAAAGGTCCAGAATATCCCACAGAGCGGGACCCCACATAGCGGGCAATAAGCGCATACCCTTTACCATTTCTGGCAAAGGTCCAGACAATCCCACACACTAGAGTACAAGGGGGCAGTTTTAACAATAAGTAGCATATATCGGAAGCACACGCGGAACAACAAAACGTGCATGTGCCTTTTCGAGACAATACGAAACAAAGAACAAATCTCTCACAAATGTATTCAAATTTGGAATGAAATGAAAACAAGAGTGTACAGGGATTCCAAGCAATCATATTTAGCTCAATTCTAATAAGAAGGTTAGATGAATTCAGATATCCAAAGGAATGGAATAGAATACGCGAAATCGACCAAAGCTCGATTTCGGACAGAATTCCAGTGGCACATCAAACAAATATTTCAGAATATCAATTATGCTCCAATACCCATAAGAAAGCTATGGTCAAACCATATATCAATCTATATTCTGATGGAATAAATTTCATATGAAACAGGGTTCCCAACACGGAGTTACCTTTGATTTGGTAACCCAAGGTCAAAAACGCAATCACTGTTTTGTAGAATTTATAGGGTCGGATTCAACAGATAATAGGGTAGGCAATTGAATTCCAAAATTTTCAAACTACATGTCAAAAGAAAAATTTTCAAGTCTAGTTTCAAATAAAATCATTTTGGTACAAATCAGAATTTTCAACAGGGAGTTATAGGCATTTTAGTATCGACAGGTCAGAAATCTTGAACCCTGTTTTACAGCGTTTATAGTCTCATTTGAAACAGATGTTTGGGTAAGTAATCGGAGTCCAAAATCTACAAAATCAGTGTAAAAAGGAAGATATAAGAGTCTAATTTCAAACAAAATAGTTCCTGCCCAAATTCACATTTCGTACTAAAACTTATAGCTAAAATAGTGTATAGGGGTCAGTTTACCGAAAAACTTCAGAATCCATGGTTCTATGTCCAAAGAGAGACATATCAGTTTCTAAACAGAAATCCTTCAATTTATTTTGAATCAACATAAAACAGAGACTAAAAATTCTGTAGAATGGGGTTAGAACACTTGCCTTTGGGAATTTTGACCCTAAGTGAAAGGATTTGGGCAAGAACCCTTAAAGCCCCAATTTTTTTTTTCTCTTCTTCTTCTTCTTCTTCTTCTTCTTCTTTCTTTCTTTCCCTGATCACCCACGAGCTGCCTTCTCTGCTTCCTTAAGAATGAAGGCAGAGAGGCTTAAACGGTGGAATTTGTCATTTTATGCGTTTTGCAGTTTAGTCCTTATTTTTATCATATTCACGATTAGGTCCTTAGGGTTTACATATAGGTCCTCAGATTCTTTTTTTTTTTTTTTTTTTTTGAACAGATCTCCCAAATATTACAAATAAGTTACCTCTGATTCATACTCTATTTCTTTTGTCAATTTAAAATAAATGTTTACATTATCACCAGAAATTTATACGAAAATTCGAAAATGAGGAGTGTTACACTCTCCCCCCCTTGAAAGAAAAATTTAGTCCTCTAAATTTATCGTACCTCTATCGATGAAAAGACTGGGATACACCTTTTTCATTTCCTCCTCTAGCTCCCAAGTTGTCTCCTCTCCAGAATGATGTCTCCAAATTACTTGAACTAGTGGGATGACCCGATTC
This sequence comes from Musa acuminata AAA Group, assembly GCF_036884655.1. Lineage (NCBI taxonomy): Eukaryota > Viridiplantae > Streptophyta > Magnoliopsida > Zingiberales > Musaceae > Musa > Musa acuminata. The sequence continues at coordinate 25,481,876 of NC_088335.1, forward strand.
CTTAGGACTTTTTCTTTCTTATCAACAACCTGAATAGGCTCTTCCACATAAGATAAATCTTTATCGATCTCCACCAGCTCATACTTAATGATGTGAGATGGGTCATATATATACTTTCTAATCATCGAGACATGAAATATATCATGGACATGGCACAATGCTGGTGGCAAGGCAATCCTGTAAGCGATAGAACCAACCCTCTCAAGAACCTCAAAAGGTCCAATAAATCTTGGGCTTAATTTTCCTTTCTTCCCAAACCTTATAATGCCTTTGGAAGGGGAGACTTTTAAGAATACAAAATCTCCGATTTCAAACTCAATATCTCGTCTTCTATTGTCGGCATAACTCTTTTGACGACTCTGAGCAGTTTTTAACCTTTTCCTTATAACTTGAATTTTCTCGGTAGTTTCTTGTACCTTGTCCGGTGCTAACAGCTTTCTGTCACCGACTTCCTCCCAACATATAGGTGTTATGCACTTTCGCCCATATAAAGCTTCATAAGGAGCTATCTGAATACTTGAATGATAACTATTATTATACGTGAACTCAACAAGTGAAATATCCTTATCCCATTCACCTTTCCAATCCATAACATAGGCTCTAAGAAAATCCTCAAGTGTTTGAATTGTTCTTTCTGACTGACCATCAGTCCGAGGATGATATGCAATACTAAACTTAACTTTAGTGCCCATCGACTCCTGTAATCTTCTCCAGAATCTAGAGAGAAATCTGGAGTCTCTATCAGAGATGATCTCCTTTGGAATACCATGAAGTCTTACTATTTCATTGACATATAAATCTACAAGTTTATCGAGCGAATAAGTCATATTAGTCGGTAGGAATTGTGCAGATTTTGTTAACCTATCAATGATAACCCAAATAGCATCATGCTTCCTCGAGGTTCTGGGTAGTCCCGAAACAAAATCCATAGTAATACATTCCCATTTCCATTCAGGAATAACTAAAGGTTGCAACAACCCTCCAGGTCTTTGGTGTTCTACCTTGATCTGCTGACAAGTCAAACATTTTGAAACATACATTGCAATTTCCTTCTTCATGCCTTCCCACCAATAATGACTTTGAAGATCTCTATACATCTTAGTGCTCCTAGGGTGTAGGGTGTACTTTGAAGTATGACTTTCATTTAGGATTTGATTCTTGATATCTGGTTCATTTGGTACACATACTCTCTCCCCAAATCTCAATAGGCCATCCTTTGAAACTTGAAATTGTGGCTTCAATTCCTTTTCTACTTCATTCCTCAAGTAGATTAAATGTGGATCTCGTAATTGTCCTTCCTTAATTTGTTGAATAAGATTGGATTGCACTTGAATGGAGGCCATCAATATCATCGAGTCTTGCTCTTTCCTCAAAGCTTTCAAATCAAAATTTTCTTCTAATAACTTCCATTGCTTCACAACTAGACTAGCCATAAAACTTGTAGATTTCCTACTAAGTGCATCAGCTACAACATTGGCTTTGCCCGGGTGATAACGGATGGCATAATCATAATCCTTCAGAAGTTCTATCCATCTTCGCTGCCTCATGTTTAACTCTTTCTGAGTGAAAATATATTTTAAACTCTTGTGATCAGTGAAGATTTCAAACTGTCGACCATACAAATAATATCTCCAAATCTTTAGAGCAAAAATAATTGCTGCTAATTCCAAATCATGAGTTGGATAATTCAATTCATAACCTTTAAGTTGCCTAGAAGCATAAGCAATTACTCTCCCTTCCTGCATCAAAACACATCCTAGGCCCTTTCTTGAAGCATCAGTATAAACTACAAATCCCTCACTACCACTTGGAATAGTGAGAATAGGGGCACTAGTCAATCTTCTTTTTAACTCTTGAAAGCTTTGCTCACAATCATCACCCCATACAAATTTCATATTCTTCTTAGTGAGTTTTGGTGAGAGGTTGAGCAATTCGAGAAAATCCCTCCACAAATCTCCTGTAATAACCTGCCATGCCCAAGAAACTTCTAACCTCTGTTACATTTGTTGGTACTTCCCATTCAACTACAGCTTCTATTTTCCTTGGATCAATAGATATACCCTTCCCTGAAATCACATGGCCTAAGAAAGCAACTTCATTCAACCAAAATTCACATTTGCTGAACTTCGCATACAACTTCTTTTCTCTTAGTATGGACAACACATCTCTCAAGTGTTCCTCATGCTCCTGATTACTCTTTGAATACACCAATATGTCATCAATAAATACAATTACACAGATATCCAAGAGCGGTTGAAATATCCTATTCATTAGTTCCATAAAAGCTGCAGGGGCATTTGTCAAACCAAAAGGCATCACCAAGAATTCATAATGACCATATCGAGTTCTGAAAACTGTTTTTGAAATATCCTCCTCTTTGATCCTCAACTGATAGTAACCTGACCTCAGGTCAATCTTAGAGAATACTTGTGCACCCTGTAGTTGATCAAATAAATCATCAATTCTAGGTATGGGATATTTGTTTTTGATGGTCACCTGATTCAACTATCTATAATCAATACAAAGCCTCAATGTTCCATCCTTCTTCTTCACTAATAGTACCGGAGCACCCCATGGGGATACATTGGGTCGTATGAAACCCTTATCTAATAATTCTTATATTTGCTTCTTTAACTCCTCTAGCTCGAGTGGTGCCATTCTGTAGGGAGGCTTAGATATTGGGGTTGTACTGGGGACTAGATCAATAGCAAATTCACCCTCTCTATCTAGAGGTAAACCAGGCAAGTCATCTGGGAATACATCAGGGAATTCTCTGACCACTGAAATTTCATCTAGGTGGGTTTCCTGATTTGAATGCTCCTTTACACACACCATATAACAAAAACAACCTTTCTGCATAAGATGATAAGCTTGAAGTGCTGATATCAAGCAAGGAGGCAAATCATGCTTAATGCCCTCAAAGAAAAATATATGCTGATCTGGTATGCAGAAAGTAATTATTTTTTTGTAACAATCAATACTAGCGTGATGAGAAGATAACCAATCCATGCCAAGTATAATATCAAAACCCTGGATCTCTAGGAGAATCAAATCAGCAAAGAGTTCGTGGTCTCCAATAGAGATTAAACAAGATGGGTAGACCAAGTTTGTTGCCAATGAATCTCCAACAGCAGTTGTTACATATAACATATAATCCAGGGGTTTAGGTAGAATATCCAAGTGACAAGCAAAGTATTGTGAAAAAAAGATAAGTTGGAGCCGGGATCAAATAAAACTTTTGCATTTCTTTTAGAAACATGAAGAATACCTTCCACCACTGATTTAGAAGCTTTAGAATCTTGTTCAGTGATAGCGTACACTCTAGCATGGGCTAAGGGTCTAGGAGACAGTGGCTCTTTCTTCCTGTTCAGTGGGCAATCTCTTAATTGATGATCTAGCTTTCCACAACCAAAACATGCTCCAGTCACCCGAAAACACTGACTTGTTTCATGATTTAATCCACATTTTGCACATGACTGAGTCCTCCACAATGGTTTCCTTTTCTCAAATCCAGATGTCTTAAACCTCTTGTTACTATCTTCATATTCATTTTCTCTCTTGCTTTTGCTAGTAAATTTATCCCTTTTGTTCTTGCCAATGATTTCTTGAATTTCCTCCATGTCTCTTTCAATTTTCAAAGCTCTTTCTACCGTATCAGCATATGTTTGTAATTTTAAAGCTGACATTCGGCTTCTTATTACTGGCCATAATCCCCTTTCAAACCTTCTTGCTTTTCTAGATTCATCATCAGTCATATGTGTGGCAAACCTGGAGAGCTCAGTAAATTTAGATTCATACTTTATAACCGTCATACTTCCTTGGATAAGATTCAAGAACTCCAATTCTTTTTGCTCTCTCATACAATCTGGAAAATATTTTTCGTTAAACTTTTCTTGGAATAACATCCATGTCATTGGCTCATGTTTGATTTCAGACATCCTCTTAATCATTCTTCACCAGTGTTCAGCTTCTCCTTCCAGCATAAAAGTGGCAAGAAAAACCTTTCGATCATCAGGGTAATTTAAAGCATCAAATATTTTCTCTATCTGCATCATCCATCATTCTGCCACCATTGGATCAGACTCACCACTAAAACTAGGAGGACTAAGCTTCTTAAACTGTCCAATTCCCAACCCCGTCTGGTTTGATGTCTCTGTTCCATCATTACTTCCTTGTTGGACAGGTTGTTGTTGTTGTTGCATCACTTGTGCCATAGTCTCCAAAGTCCGCACAATACCACTCAATTGATCAGCAGTAGATGTAACAGGAGAACCAGATGATCTCGTCATCCTCGCTTCCTAAAACATCAAAAGAACATTTTCTTTGATCAATCTCTAATGATAGTCAATAAACCTCAAATAAAGATAATATTCTTAGTGATTCTCAAATCATGCTCTGATACCACCTCTGTCACGCCCCTCAAAATATCGACAATATTTAAAATTTTCATCATAACTAACCCAGGATCCAAACACACATTTGAGGTCACTAAGAAAACATTCGGATAAAAATTTCACCTCTATAGTCTACAAATTCATAACCCTGTGCAGTTTATAAACATCCCACACATCACTCAATAATTCAAACAAACTGAACTTAACTCATCAAAATAATAACCCCAACATAATTTCACAAGTGGGGAAGTCTATGCAGTCACCAAACCAACGATTACCATAAGATCATATCATTACATGAATTTAACTTAACATTCCAAAATCCTATACATGAGGGATCCTTTATCTTACACAAAATCCACAGGTTTAGATTCATCATCACATTTCATAAGATGCAGAGTATCTTATACAACAAATACACATATGCTAACAAAGATCTGCCCAAAATCTTCTAAACTTTCCATCGCCTCAGCCCAATCTTAACATTTAAGCAAGCAATACGCTATCCTAAAAAATTTATCAACAAACGGGGTGAGCATAAAGAGCTCAGCAAGTGACTAACATATCCATATCAAAATAGTACAATTTCCAAAGAGATATAGTTTCAAAATACAAGGCAGAATATACGATTTCGTAGACATAATATCATTAGGAGCAGAAACATAATTGTCCTTTCAATCTTACATATTTGGTTCCTAACAGATGGGGCATAGAGTGATTGGAGCATATCAGAAACAAAAGAAACATATCGGAGCTTATCAATGGCATATAAAATGTTCCGAAGCATATCAACGACATATGGAACATTTCGAAGCAAAATCATCAGTGAATGAAGCATTTCAGAGCATATCAAAAACAAATATCGTACAGAAGCTCAAACATCATCCTTGACGTTGCAATCATATCATTCTTATCCAGAGCATGAACAGAAACAACTCACCAAAACTCTGGATGTCATATCAAACATATAGAAGGTGTAGTGGGATCTCAGTCAGAATGTGATTCATCCATTTCTGAATGACCACCTGACAAAAGTCTCCCACGTCTGGGAGCTCCATCCACCCACGTCTAGGTGAAGTCAGAGGGGGCCGGCAGAGCATCGCAGGCTCTAAGCACATACCCTTTACCATTTCTAGCAAAGGTCCAGAATATCCCACAGAGCGGGACCCCACATAGCGGGCAATAAACGCATACCCTTTACCATTTCTAGCAAAGGTCCAGACAATCCCACACACCAGAGTACAAGGGGGCAGTTTTAACAATAAGTAGCATATATCGGAAGCACAAGCGGAACAACAAAACGTGCATGTGCCTTTTCGAGACAATACGAAACAAAGAACAAATATCTCACAAATGTATTCAAATTTGGAATGAAATGAAAACAAGAGTGTACAGGGATTCCAAGCAATCATATTTAGCTCAATTCCAATAAGGAGGTTAGACGAATTCAAATATCCAAAGGAATGGAACAGAATACGCGAAATCGACCAAAGCTCGATTTCGGACAGAATTCCAGTGGCACATCAAACAAATATTTCAGAATATCAATTATGCTCCAATACCCATAAGAAAGCTATGGTCGAACCATATATCAATCTATATTCTGATGGAATAAATTTCATATGAAACAGGGTTCCCAACACGGAGTTACCTTTGATTTGGTAACCCAAGGTCAAAAACACAATCACTGTTTTGCAGAATTTATAGGGTCGGATTCAACAGATAATAGGGTAGGCAATTGAATTCCAAAATTTTCAAACTATATTTCAAAAGAAAGATTTTCAAGTCTAGTTTCAAATAAAATCAGTTTGGTACAAATCAGAATTTTCAACAGGGAGTTATAGGCATTTTAGTATCGATAGGTCAGAAATCTTGAACCCTGTTTTACAGCGTTTATAGTCTCATTTGAAACAGATGTTTGGGTAAGTAATCGGAGTCCAAAATCTACAAAATCAGTGTCAAAAGGAAGATATAAGAGTCTAATTTCAAACAAAATAGTTCCTGCCCAAATTCACATTTTGTACTAAAACTTATAGCTGAAACAGTGTATAGGGGTCAGTTTACCGAAAAACTTCAGAATCCATTGTTCTATGTCCAAAGAGAGACATATCAGTTTCTAAATAGAAATCCTTCAATTTATTTTGAATCAACATAAAACAGAGACTAAAAATTCTGTAGGATGGGGTTAGAACACTTGCCTTTGGGAATTTTGACCCTAAGTGAAAGGATTTGGGCAAGAACCCTTAAAGCCCCAAATTTTTTTTTCTCTTCTTCTTCTTCTTCTTCTTCTTCTTTCTTTCTTTCCCTGGTCACCCACGAGCTGCCTTCTCTGCTTCCTTAAGAACGAAGGCAGAGAGGCTTAAATGGTGGAATTTGTCATTTTGTGCGTTTTGCAGTTTAGTCCTTATTTTTATCATATTCACGATTAGGTCCTTAGGGTTTACATATAGGTCCTCAGATTCTTTCTTTTTTTTTTCTTTTTTTTTTTGAACAGATCTCCCAAATCTTACAAATAAGTTACCTCTGATTCATACTCTATTTCTTTTGTCAATTTAAAATAAATATTTATATTATCATCAGAAATTTATACGAAAATTCGGAAATGAGGAGTGTTACAACCGCCAGACCCTTCGGTTCACAGGTTGGGCTTTAATTTCAGCCCAAACCAAGTCTAATTTTGGGCCCAGTTGGCCCCTAACCAAGATATAGAATTATCTCTTAATCCTAATCCTAATTACATGTGATCTACATAACTAAAAACATCCTAAGCAAGTTTTCGACCGCTACCGTCGAGTCTTGTTCAGGCGAGCTTTCCGACGAACTTATTCCGACGGACTCCCAGCAAGCTCCCGATCTTGTGATGACTTTAACGAGTAGCCGAGCCTTCTTGGTGATCTCCACAAACCTCCGACGATCTCTTCGGCGAACTTCCGAAAATTCCGATAGGTTCCCGATTTCCTCTCGGTTGGTTCAGACAGCATCTCCGACGATTCTTCGGTCTCTTAAACGTCCATCAAACTTGACTCCGGTATTCATGCTTTATATTTTCTGGTTATCATAGTTAATCCTGCATACTTAACTCAATAATATGGATTAGATCAATTAACCCATCAATTGATTTTATCATCAAAATCCGAGATTCAACAGGTGCTTCCTCCAATTTTTTTATAATCTTACTAGTCTCTGAATCTTCTTGCCATTCCATCTTAATATCTTCAAGGAAGTTGCTAGTCGGAAGTGAAATGGCCGAAACTTCAGCTTGCTCGGGTAGTTGCGAAAGCGCATCTGCAAGAACATTCTCTTTCCCCTTATTGTAAGTTATTTCATAATCAAATCTAAGAAGTTTTGATACCCATTTTTGCTGCTCAAGGGATGATATCTTTTGCTCCAAAAAATACTTGAGGCTTTTATGGTACGTTTTAATTTGAAATCGTCGACCAATCATGCCGACGGGTAAGAGGTAGGTTGTACGGTTCGTCAAATATATCTAAAAATTCAGCAAGCAAAGGAAGTAGGTTTGGATCTTCAAATTCTATTGGCTCTCCCTTAGTTTGCTGCTCAAGTTGTACCAAAATTTTGCTACATGCTTTATGCAAAACCTTCTCCATTTGTTGTGTGCAAATCATCGTTACGTCGCCCCCACGTTTCCCGTTCAGTATCACCTGTTTCCCCTTACTGTAAAATTTCATAATTAGTTGCATAAAATTTCAAGAAATATCACCTAATGTCGTCAACCATTTAATTATGAGCATGGCCTCATGATCATCAAGAGGGAGAAGGAAGAAATATGCAATTATCTTTTGGTAAGGCCTCATTATCAGCAACAGGTTCACTTGCGGGTGCCTATGATCATACTTCAAAATCCATCCATCGACGACCTTAACATCAAACATGTTACAATTCTCGATAGGTAAGGCCATCTGGATAGTAACCTTACTGTTTAGAAAGTTATTAGTACTGCCCGTGTCGATAAGAACAGTGATCAGTTGTTGTTTGAGAAGGCCTCCAACTTTCATCATTTGCGGGTTTGAGTAGCCGGCTAGTGTATGTACCGTAATTTCGATCGGTTGTGGCTCTTCTTCTGCATCTTCTTCTTCATGTTTATGGCTCTCTTCGGGATGTTCAATGACCCCTTCTTCTATTGGTTAAATCATAAGAAGTCTCCCTTTGCTACAGCGATACTCACAGCTCCACGGCTCATCACAATGCCAACATAACCCCTTCGCATATCGCTCTCGAAGATCTTCTCTTGTTAACCTCTTTTGTGTAGGGACTTGGTTGATAGTAGGGGGGGCTGAGGGCTTCAATATTACTAGTTGAGGAGTGACCCTAGTCCTCTGAGCTTCATGGTTCAATTGCTTCTCTTGATGTCGTGTGAAAGAGATGGCTGCCAAAAGCGTAGATGGTTATCGCGCTTTAACTTCTCCTCGGATCTCCGGCTTCAAGCCCACAATGAAGGTCCTCAATAGCTATTTTTGAGACCAATCATGAGTTTGATTAGATAACCTTTCAAACTTGGTTTGGTACTCCTGAATGGTAGAGGTTTATCGGATCTTTGCTAGTTGTCCGTCAATATTCTCGTAATCAATTGGTTTGAAGCGGATCAGCAGTCCTTCTTTGAATTATCATGATGAAAGGACTCCATAAGTATGTTCAAACCAGTCAAACCATTGTATAGTATCCCCTTCAAGATGTATAGCTGCAATTTTCATCATAGATGCATCCGCGGTTTTATGGTATCGAAAATATCGCTCCGCACGCGAGATCCAACCAATCGGGTCTCCTTCTTCCCATCTAGGGAAGTCCACTCTCATGCATAGATAGTTGGGGTTGGTCATAGAGCTTCCCCTCTCTTGGAAGTCATATCTTTGGGCTTGGTGCGATTGGGCAAAGCTCTCTCATTGATGTGATTTCTTCGGGCTTAGTGGTCGGCCCAATCTGAGTTCGGTAAAGAGCGTCCGAATCTTATCCTCTATTCGCACCTCGAAGGCTTCGAATTTAGCATTGATTACCTCCTCAGATGTCATAGTATATGCCGCCAAATCTGTGATGTTAAGATCTCTCTTTTGTTGTCGGGTTAAGGCATGTATTGGTTGAGAGAGGTGATGGTCGAAAGGGTTGGTAGATCAGTGGATGTAGGCTATGGTTTAGGCTTGTTTTGTGGCTATTTTGCGTATAGTTTGAGGGTGTGGTTTAGTGGAGTTTTAGGGCTATAGATGAATGTTTTGGATCTATGGTAGATGGTAGCAAAGGTTTGATAGAAATAAGTGGAAGTTGCAGCAAGTATGTGCTGTCTTGTAAGAGTAGAATTGTCGTCAAAGAAATAACGGTTTCTCGACGTAATTTCCACCAAAAACTTAAGAGAATTAAGGAGGGAATTGATAGAAAAATCACATTTTATATGACAGCAAGGATATCTAATTTAATCAAGAAAATTTTGGTAGTATAACAGCAAGAAAATTGGTACAAGTTGCCATTGCAGAATTCTGGTCGAGAAATTTCAGCGGGTTACGACAAAAATTTGCAGCAACAGAAAATCATTTTTAGAGATGAATTTCTTAATATATTAATCATAGATGGAATCCAAGATGATCTATGAAGTGTATACGAAATTTCATTCAAAAAAGATTGCAAATAAATGGGTTAAGACAACAATATGCTGCTGAAATTTTCTGTAGCACAAATTTTTAAGTATAGCAGAGTGGATGTAAAAGATCAGTGTTTATATTGAGAATTTTTTGATGAAACCAAAAGGAATTCCACTGCTAGGAAGTGTCAAAGCTATCATAAAAATTTCATAGAGATTTGGATAGAAACAACATAGTATCAAGATCAAAACATAGTGCTATGCGACTGAAATTTTACAGTGCAGATTTTCAAGTATAGCAGATTAGATGTAAAATATCAATGGTTTATATTGAGAATTTTTTGACCAAACCAAAGGAAATCTGCTGTTAGGAAATGTCAAAGATGTCATAAAAATTTTGTAGAGATTTGGATAGAAAAAACACATTTGCAAGATCAAACAGACGGTGCTATACGGTTGGAATTCTGCAATGTATCTTTCGTCGTAGAGATGAAAACTTTATGACAAAAAGTTTATGCAGCAATATAGGAATAATTTTTTGGGGATTTTCAAATAAGGATAACTAAATTGTAGCAGCAGTAAGGTAGAAAACCAGAACCTGTTGCAATTCACGGGGAGATCAAAGGATGATCTGTGGTGGTAGAGATGACGGCGGAATTTCGCAACGATCTCTTAATCAATTGTGGGAATTGCTTTGGGCGGTTATGGAGGGTTGATGGATAGCTGTGGAAGGGCAGCAAGATGCCAAGAACGCTGCTATGATACCAAGTGTTAGAACCCTTGTAGATTCTAAACTTAGGGTTGATCTCTTTAGGGGATCGGCCTCCTTGGAACTCTATAGGGGTTCCTCCCTCCAAGTTGCTGCTCAAAGGCTACAGAAAAGATTCATCTATTGCTTCAAAAGAGGAGAAATGCATGGCTATTTGTAGGGTTTCTAAACCTTAACTCCTAATAGAACTCCTACTCAAGACTCCTACTTCTAACCAACTCCTAATAGGACTTCTACTCAAGACTCCTATTCCTTTACAACTCCTAATTCATCTCTAAGAAATAACCTCCAAACCCTAGCCGGCCTCTTCACCTCTTTAATAGGGGTCGGCTTAGGTAGGTTTTACATGAATGTCCCTCTCAATTAGGACTCTCCTAGCTAGAGTCCTAACAGGTAAATTCTTGATCAGTCTCCATTTGTTAGACTCTTATGATAACACATGGGTATTAGATACTGGTAGTGCTTATCATATTTGTAATTCGTTGCAGGTTTTAGCAAGTCCTAGAAGATTGGCGAGAGACAAGATGGACCTCAAGATGGGCAATGGAGCATAAGTTACTATAGTAGCTATTGGCGAGGTCGCCGTACATCTGCTTGGTGGAGCTATTATTGCATTGGATGCATGCTATTTTGTTCCTTCTATTATCAAAAATATTATTTTCATTTCATGTTTGATAGTTAGTGGATATAAATTAGTTTTTGAGAACAATGGTTGTTCAATATTATTAGATGATGAGATCATCATGAGAGGAACATTGCATAATAGTTTGTTTATGCTAGACACTACTTTACATATCATAAATGTAAGTGTGTCCAAGAGGAAACGAGATGAGATGAACAGTGCACACTTGTGGCATTGTAGGCTAGGTCACATCCATGAGTGAAGGATTCAAAAGTTGCTAAAGGATGGATATCTAGATCCATTTGACTATGAGTCATATGCAACCTGCGAGCCTTGCCTTCATGAAAAACTGACCAACTCTCCATTTAGTGGAACTAGAGAAAGAGCCACTGAACTACTAGAACTCATACATAGTGATGTATGTGGACCCATGTCAACTTATGCCATTGATGGTTACTCCTACTTCATTACTTTTACTGATGATTTCTCAAGGTATAAACATGTGTACTTAATGAAGTACAAGTCCGAGGCTTTTGAGAAATTCAGAGAGTATAAGAATGAAGTTAAGTACCAGACTAGAAAAAGTATCAAGACTCTTCGATCAAATCGAGAAGGTGAGTACTTAGGTACAAAGTTTACCCAGTTCCTCAAAGACCATGAGATTCTATCTGAATGGACACCTCTTTATACACCTCAACTCAATGGTGTATCTGAATGGAGAAATCGTACGCTGTTAGACATGGTACGGTCCATGATGAGTTTAGCTAACCTACCTATCTCATTCTAGGGATATGCCCTAGAGACCGCAGATTACCTTCTAAACCGAGTTCCAACTAAGACGGTAGTATCTACACTATATCACATATGGAAATGGAAGAAGCCTAATCTTAAGGTTGATAAGATTTGGGGCTGCTCTGCCCACATTAAAAGACACAACCCTGATAAGTTGGAAACAAGGACAAAGTGGTGCAAGTTCGGATGAGGCTATTATGAGCATAGACTCCGGGAATTGACAAGAAGCCTTGAATTTTGAGATGGATTCCATGTACTCCAACAAGGATTGGAACCTAGTTAATATGCCTGAGGGTATTGTACCCATCGGTTGCAAGTAGATCTTTAAGAAAAAGATTGGAGTAGATGGCAAGGTAGAGACCTATAAAGCAAGGCTACTAACTAAGGAGTATTGTCAAAGACAAGGTGTTGACTATAAAGAAACCTTCTCACTCGTAATCATGCTAAAATCCATTTGAATTCTATTTGCTATTGAAGCACACAGTAATTATGAAATCTGGCAGATGGACGTGAAAACCATATTTCTCAATAGCAACCTCGAGAAAGGTGGTGTATATTATATAGCCCGAGGGATTCGTATCCAAGGACTACCTAGATAAGGTGTACAGGTTGCTTAGATTCATTTATAGACTAAAGCAAACTTCTTGAATTTGGAATGTAAGATTTGATGAGGCAATCAAATCTTATGACTTCGTTAAGAATGAAGATAAGCTTTGTGTGTACAGGAAGTTAAGTGGGAGCGCTATCACCTTCTTGGCGTTATATGTGGATGACATCCTGATCATTGGGAATGATGTAGGAATGCTATCTATAGTAAAGACTTGGTTATTTAGACATTTCTCCATGAAGGACTTAGGGGAAGCATCCTATATCTTGGGGATTCAGATCTATAGAGATAGATCCAAGAGGATGCTTGGCTTATCCCAGTCCACGTACATAGACATCATTGTCAAAAGGTTTGGCATGAAAAATTTCAAGAGATGTCTCATACTGATGAGACATGGGATATCGCTTTCTAGGAGTTTGTCACTAAAGACTCTTGAAGAAAGGGCAAACATGGATAGGATTCCCTATGTATCAGCAATAGGGTCTATCATGTATGTAATGTTATATACCAGACCTAATATGGCGCATACTTTGAGTATCACGAGCAGGTATCAGGCGAATCTTGGCTTGGAGCATTGGAAAGCAGTAAAGTGTTTCCTTAAGTACTTGAGAAGGACTAAAGAACTTTTACTAGTACATAGAGGTAGTAGCCTTAGGGTTGAAGTCTACACGGACTCGAGTTTTTAATCTGATGTCGATGATAGCAAGTTGAATTCGGGGTATATGTACACCTTAAATGAAGGAGCAGTGTGCCGGAAGAGTTCCAAGCAAGATACTACTACTGACTCGACTACAGAAGCGGAGTACATTGCTGTAGTAGAGGAAGCAAAAGAGAGAGTCTGAATAAAGAAGTTCATCTTAGATCTAGGAGTCATGCCGGGTAGCAAGGAGCTGATTTCCTTATATAGTGACAACTACAGGGTGATTGCTCAAATGAGGGAACCCAGGTCTCATCAGAAGTGTTATGAGGTTGTTCTAACTTATTGGAGAGATCATGACCCGAGGAGATGTAGTAGTGGAAATAGTTCCATCCGAAGGTAACATTGTAAATCAACTAACAAAGCCGTTATCACATATTGTCTTTGAGCATCATAGGGGTTTGATGGGGATCAAACACATAGGTGATTAGTTTTAGGTCAAGTGAGAGATTTCTAGTCATATATTCCTTGCAAGCCATTCACGTGAGTGATGGCATGTGTGACTAGACACGCAGTCTTTTTGTTTATTATATTTTGATATTTATCACTTTATATTGCTTATTGCATATATATATATATATATATATATATATATATATATATATATATATATATATATATATATATATATATATATATATATATTGTGATGTCCTAGGATTTGTGCAATGGGAATCGGATCGTGATGAGATCACAATAACAAGACTGATTCACCTTTAAACATAGATCATGAATAATCCAGGTCATAGGTTACTCGAGAGGAAAATCGAGATAACCAGATAGACTAGTATATTGTATGAGGACGCTAGAGATACAATACATGTGCTCATTGGGGAATAAGTTCATTGATTAATCCGATTACGGAATACTGAATGGTTGATGATACCTTATTGTCAAACATTGATTCCATAGTCCAATAGTGTATCTGATCCTTAGACTTGAGATACCAAGGATGTCCGGTATGAGTGCTCCACTGTTTGATATTGGACTTATAGGTATGAATGTCCTAGATCTAGCACAATTGTTTATCAGGAGTGGTAGTCAACCTTACGAGGGCTATTGAGTGTCGATAGAGGATCATCTACTCTCTGTGTCATGAGAGGAATGTCACATGCTCAGACGAATCATAGACCAAGGTCATTCGAATTGAGAGAGAAAGAGTTCTCCAGGAGAATCCAATTAGAACGAGACTCGAGTAGAAACCATATGGGTCTGACAGCACCATGCTTGGTATACGGTCTTTGGGATATTAGATGGATGAGGGACTATAGATAAATGGTAATTGAGGATAGATAGGTCTAATGGATTGGATTCCCTTGTATCATCTGGGAGCTATGGCATAGTGGCCTAGTACGCCTGTAGTCGATAAGTCGAGTGAATTATTACGGAGATAATAATTCCCTGAGCCAAGAGGAGTTTTGATAGGTATGACTCATGGCTAGCTCGATATTGGGCCTCGAGCATCACACACGTATGGTAGACATTGCGATGAGTAGAGGTTTGGATATGATATATCCGTAGGAGACCCTATCTTATTGAATATCCAATAAGCCCCTGAATTATTGGATCTTATGGATGAGATCAAATAAGAGACCATGAGAGATTATCGGATAGAGATCCACTAATCTAAGAGGCTTGGGTAGTTGAATGGAGATCCAATATCCAATATGGGAGGATCTATTAGGGTTAAGTTGACAGGGGACCTCTATAAATATGAGGGCTTTAATAGTTTATAGGCTAGAGCTTTTTTTTTGTCTCCTATTCTCCTCCCTCTCTCCACCTCATAGTAGGCTTGGTGGTTTGAGGAGCGTCATCGTAGCACTATTGTGTGGATCACTGCTAGAGAGGAGAGCGCTTGACCTCCTTCACCCTCTCCAAGAGATATGAAGGGATTCGGGGATATACGATCTCCGTAGGTAATATAATCTATCTCACACGTGGTTTTCTATTTCACGGATTTTTACTCACTAATCTTTGCACCACGATGAACATATCTTTGGGAATTGGGAATTTTATTTTTTGTTCTTCCGTGGCATATGTGATGTCGCCCCCATGATTTCCCTACAATATATGGATGACATCCTGATCATTGGAAATGATGTAGGAATACTATCCACATTAAATGCTTGGTTATCTACATACTTCTCCATTAAAGACTCAGGGGAAGCATCCTATATCTTAGGGATTCAGATTTATAGAGATAGATATGGTTAATCTATCCACAATATCTATAAGTCGAGTGAATTATTATGGAGATAATCATTCACTGAGCCAAAAAGAGTTTTGATAGGTATGACTCACGGCCAGCTTAATATTGGGTCTCGACCGTCACACACATATGGTAAACATTACGACAAGTAGAGATTTGGATATGATATATCTACTAAAGACCCTATCTTATTGGATATCCAATAAGCCCCTGAATTATTGGATCCTATGGATGAGATCCAATAAGAGCCAATGAGAGATTATCGGATAGAGATCCAATAATCTAAGAGGCTTAGGTAGTTGAATGGAGATCCAATACCCAATAGGGGAGGATCCATTAGGGTTAAGTTGATATGGGACTTCTGTAAATAGGAGGGCTTTAATAGTTTATAGGCTATAGCTTTTTCATCGTCTCCTATTATCCTCCCCCTCTCCACCTCAAAGTAGGCTTGGTATTTTGAGGAGCGTCATCGCAGCCCTACTGTGTGGATCACCGCTAGAGAGGAGAGCGCTTGACCTCCTTCATCCACTCCTAGAGATATGAAGGGATTCCGGGATATACGATATCCCTAGGTAACATAATCTATCTCACGTGTGGTTTTCTATTTCATGGATTTTTACTCACTAATCTTTGCACCACAATGAATATATCTTTGGGAATTGGGAATTTTATTTTTTGTTCTTTCGTTGCATATGTGATGTCGCCCCCATGATTTCCCTACAATATATGGATGACATCTTGATCATTTTGAATGATGTAGGAATACTATCCACAGTAAAGGCTTGGTTATCTACATACTTCTCCATTAAAGACTTAGGGGAAGCATCCTATATCTTAGGGATTCAAATTTATAGAGATAGATATGGATAGTCTATTGATAGAACCCTTGCAGATTCTAAACTTGGGGCTGATCTCTTTAGGGGATCGACCTCCTTAGAACTCTATAGGGGTTCCTCCCTCCAAGTTGCTGCTCAAAGGCTGCAGAAAAGATTCATCTATTGATTGTAAAAAGAGGAGGAATACATAACTACTTATAGGGCTTCTAAACCCTAACTCCTAATAGGACTCATACTCAAGACTCCTACTTCTAACCAACTCCTAATAGGACTCCTACTCAAGACTCCTATTCCTTTACAACTCCTTATTCTTCTCTAAGAAACAACCTCCTAACCCTAGCCAGCCTCTTCACCTCTTTAATAGGGGTCGGCTTAGGTAGATTTTACATTAATGCCCCTCTCAATTAGGACACTCCAAGCTAGAGTCCTAACAGACCCGCCCTCTTCAAATCAGCCTTATCCTCGAGGTTGATGATTCATGAATTTTGAGAATTTGATCTTCAAGTCGTCATAGTTCTCCCAAGTGGCATCTTCTATTGGTAGGTTCACCCACTGTATTAGCACTTCATTAGTGGGTCGTCGTCGTGGAGTCACGATCCGTCGATCAATAATGGCACTTGGCTGGGACTGGAGTTCTCCTTGGGTAGTCTTATTTGGTGGGTGGCTTTGGGCTGTCTCCAAACACCTATTTACAACTTTCGTCTGACCATCAGTTTGTGGGTGATATGCCATACTCCTTTTCAATTTAATACCCTGCACATGGAATAACTTTGTCCAAAATCTGCTTGTGAAGATGCAAGTAGAATTTGTCACAAGCATAATGCATCCCTTATAGTGTAATTCATTTGAGTCTCAATTGTAATGAGCCACGGAGCTTGGTGCTTCCTCTAATTTTTTTATAATCTTACTAGTCTGTGAATATTCCAGCCATTCTATCTTAATATCCTCAAGGAAGTCGCTGGTCGGAAGTGAAATGGCCGAAACTTTAGCTTGCTCGGGTAGCTACGAAAGCGCATCTGCAAGAACATTCTCTTTCCCCTTTTTGTAAGTTATTTCATAATCAAATCTAAGAAGTTTTGTTACCCATTTTTGTTGCTTAGGGGATGATATCTTTCGCTCTAAAAAGTACTTGAGGGTTTTATGATCGGTTTTAATTTGAAATCGTCGACCAATCAAGTAGGGTCTCCACCTCGTTGCTACGCGCATAATGGCGAGCATCTCTTTATCATATGTTGACTTATTTTGATGGGAGGGAGATAATGCCTTGCTATTGTATGCGAGTGGTCGACCATCTTGCATGAGAATGGCTCCAATTTTGACTCCAGATGCGTCGGCCTCAATAACGAAGGGTTGGTTGAAATCTGGTAGTGTTAGCACCAGCGTCGTCATCATGGCTGCCTTAAGTTTGTCGAAGGCAGTGGAGGCTCTGTCCAACCATTAGAAGACATCTTTTTCTAGTAAGGAAGAAAGTAGTGTAATGATCTTTCCATAGTTTTTCATGAACTTGCGGTAGTAGCTTGTTAAACCCAGAAAGCCATGTAGCAATTTTATGTTTCTCGGGGTCGGTCAGTTTTGCATTGCTCCAATTTTGAAGGGGTCCACTGCAACACCTTCCTCTGATATAATATGCCCAAAATATTTCACCTTTTGTTGAAGAAAGCAAAAATTCGTAGTGGTTGTTGTGTGTTCAAAAGGTGGCTTTCGGTATGTCTTCTTCGCACACTCGTATTTGATGATACCCGGATCAAAGGTCCAGCTTTGTAAAGATTTGTGCTCCCTTTCATCTAGCAATTCATCTGCTTTTGGAATAAAGTATTTGTCCTTGATGGTTATGTCATTGAGAGCTCGATAATCAATGCATATTCGCCATGTTCCGTCCTTCTTGCGTACAAGTAGCACCAGTGAAGAGTAGAGGTTGCAACTTAGCCGAATAACTCATGTTTCGAGCATCTCTTTTACAATCCTTTCTATTTTATCCTTCTAGAGATGTAGATACTGATATGGCCGAGTATTTGCTGGAGGTTTGCCTGAAAGAATCGTTATATAATGATCATGCCGACGGGTAAGAGATAGGTTGTGTGGTTCGTCAAATATATCTGAAAATTCAGCAAGCAAAGGAAGTAGGTTTGGATCTTCAAATTCTATTGGCTCTCCCTTAGTTTGCTGCTTAAGTTGTACCAAAAGGCTACTGCATGCGTTATGCAGAACCTTCTTTATTTGTTGTGTGCAAATCGTTGTTACGTCGCCCCCACGTTTTCCATTCAGTATCACTTGTTTCTCCTTACTGTAAAATTTCATAATTAGTTGCATAAAATTCCAAGGAATATCACCTAATATTATCAACCATTTAATTTTGAGCATGGCCTTATGATCATCAAGAGGGAGAATGAAGAAATATGTAATTATCTCTTGGTAAGGCCTCATGATCAGCAACAGTTTCACTTGCGGGCGCCTACGATCATACTTCAAAATCCATCCATCGGCGACCTTAACGTCAAACCTACTGCAATTCTTGATAGGTAAAGCCATCTGGACAGCAACATTACTATTTATAAAGTTATTAGTACTGTCCGTGTCGATGAGAACAGTGATCGATTGTTGTTTGAGAAAGCCTCCAACTTTCATCGTTTGCGGGTTTGAGTAGCCGGCTAGTGCATGTACCGTAACTTCGGTCAGTTGGGGCTCTTCTTCTGCATCTTCTTCTTCACATTCAAGGCTCTCTTCTGAATGTTCAATGACCTCTTCTTCTATTGGTTCAATCATAAGAAGTCTCCCTTTACTACAGCGATGCTCACGGCTCCACGGCTCGTCACAATACCAACATAACCTCTTCGCATATCGCTCCCGAAGCTCTTCTCCTATTAACCTCTTTGGTGTAGGGACTTGGTCAATAGTAGGGGGGGCTGAGGGCTTCAATATTACTGGTTGAGGAGCGACCCTAGTCCTCCGAGCTTCATGGTTCAATTGCTCCTCTTTATGTCGTACGAAAGAGATGGCTGCCATAAGCATATACGGTTGTCGTGCTTTAACTTCTCCTCGGATCTCCGGCTTCAAGCACTCAATGAAGGTCCTCAATAGCTGTTTTTGAGACCAATCATGAGTTTGATTAGATAACCTTTCAAACCTGGTTTGGTACTCCTGAATAGTAGAGGTTTGTTGGATCTTTGCTAGTTGTCCGTCAATATTCTCGTAATCGGTTGGTCTAAAGCGGATCAACAGTCCTTCTTTGAATTGTTGCCAAGAAAGGACTCCATAAGTATGTTCAAACCAATCAAACCACTATATAGCATCCCCTTCAAGATGTATAGCTGTAATTTTCACCATAGATGCATCCACGGTTTTATGGTACCGAAAATATCGCTCCGCGCGCGAGATCCAACCAATTGGGTCTCATTCTTCCCATCTAGGGAAGACCACTCTCATGCATGGATAGTTGGGGTTGGTCATAGAGCTTCCCCTCTCTTAGAAGTCAAATGTACGGGCTTGGTGCGATTGGGCAAAGCTCTCTCCTTGATGTGATTTCTGTTAGTATCGGAGTAGCACTAAGAGGGGGGGGTGAATTAGTGCAGCGGATTAAAACTTCAGTTTTAGTAAAATCTTTCGTACGATAAGAACGGAACTTGAAAAGCTTAACTTGAAAGCGTATTCTTAAAGTTGCGCAGCAAAGGTAATGATGAAACAAAGCAAGTAAGAAGATTTGCAGTAATGTAAATGACAATAAGAAATGCAAACCAGAGATTACGCCGTTTTTAAAGTGGTTCGGTCAAATGACCTACATCCACTTGCGAGGCCCCTCTTCGATGAGGCTTCCACCTTCCACTAGCAAATCTCTTGAAAGTGAAGGGTGAATACCCCTCTTACAACTTTTACAAGCGGTTCACTCTCTTACAGATTTTCAACAAGAAAGAAGGAGGTGAACACTAGCAAATTAAAAACAAGACAAGCTAACACTTTTCTAAGGCTTTTCTCTCAAACACTTGCTGCTCAAAAAGTTGTTCTCTCAGTTGAGATTTGAGGGGTATTTATAGGCCTCAAGAGGATTCAAATTTGGGCTTCAAAATTTGAATTCTCTTTGGGATCCCGCTGCAGGCAGTGCCACCGCCCAGCGCTCGGGTGCTGGACGGTGCAACCGCCCAGCCAAGGAGGTGTCACCGCCTAGCTCTCGGGTGCTGGGCGGTGCCACCGCCCAGCCAGGCGGTGCCACCGCCTGGCTCTTATCAGCTCACTAGTTGGGCTCCAAACTTGGCCCAAACCAGTCCGAACTCGGGCCCAATTGGCCCCTACTTGGGTTATAGGATTAACACCTAATCCTAACCCTAATTAACATGCTAACTATGAATTTAAAGACAATTTCTAAGCTATTACAAAGTCTGCAAGTCAAGACTTCTTTCGACGAGCTTCCGGCGAACTTCCGGCGGTCTTCCGACAAACTCTCGGAAACCATTTTGCGGACTCCCGGCAAGCTCGTAGACTTCACGATTTGATCTCGGCGAGTTCCAACGAGCTTCTTTGGCAAGCTCCGATCTTTCTCGGTGAGCTCTGTGAACTTCCGACGAACCTTTTGGCGAGCTTCCGAAAAACCCTTCGGCAAGCTCCCTACTCATTTTCGGCTAGTTCCGGCAGCATTCCCGACGAGCCTTCGGACTTCCATAGAACTCTCGAACTCCCAACGAATCCTTCGTGCTTGACTCCGGCACTTTGTTTCGCTTCATGTCTTCATCATTATCGTAGTTAATCCTGCACACACAAGCCAAAACTCTACTCCGATCTAGACAATTATTACAATGCGAATTGACATTCTGTTGCCCGACACGTCATTGGTTGGCGCTTCGTCCGATTCTTCGGTGCATCATCCTCTCTTGCGGCTTGTTGCCCAATCGGCGATTGACCTCCGCAACCCCGATATCCTTGGCGCAATTCCGCTCTCCTTGGCCCGATGCCCGACGTCCGAAGCCTTCTGCCGTCCAATACCCTAACGTGATCTCCTCCGGCACAACGTCAATTCCTCCTGCGTTAACTGTCTAATCCTGATCGAGTAGACCTGCATCACTCAAAATACAGTTAAACATAAACATAATTATCAATTAGTTTCATCATCAAAATACGAGATTCAACAATCTCCCCCTTTTTGATGATGACAACTAATTGATGACTAACGGAGTTAACTTTAACTCCCCGGAGTTTAACCAAACTCCCCCTATCAATATGCCATTGATAGAACACTTGGATTATCCCAAATCCAAGTAACATTCGTCACTAGTTCTGATAAACATTTAAACCATCATGCAAATATATAAAATATTCAATTTAATGCATGAAGTCATCAATATACTTCTCCCCCTTTGTCATCAACAAAAAGGAGAAGTTCCTACTCTTATGTGTTTAGAGAAAAAAGTTTCATACATTGCATGAAAAACATAGTATCAAATTTTATCATCATGCAATCTAGCAATTAAAGATGTGTAAGTTTAGCATATTTGCATTTCTTGATATAACAACTAATTGCTTCTCTTTATACTACATGCTAGCAAGTTTCAAGCTAGCAAATTTTTGCTTCCTTTGGAATGTTTGAGCTAGCAATTTTGAAAAAGTGAGCAAGTTTTGCAACATACAAGCTAGTAAAAATTTCGAAAGCAAATGCAAGATAGCTTTCTTATGCAGGCACATGACTCTTGCTTCCTATTGCAATGTGCAAGTTGCAAGTTTTTGAAATATCCAAGTTCAACATTGGATACCAACATTGCATAATTAACATAATCTCCTAGTTTTATCATTATGCAATTTTGCTATCATCATAGATATGCAAGGTAGTACGATAGTAATTTCTACAACGTACAAGCTAGCAAATTTTATAATATTTTTAGAGCATGCAAGCTAGTAGTTTTGAGATGTACAAGAAAGCAACCCTTGCTTCTTGAAATATACAATTTTGCTAGATGTTCACGTTAGCATGTTTTGCTTCTTGAGATAGGCAAGATAGTAATATTCAAGAAGACAACTTTTGCTTCTTGAAATAAGCAAGTTAGCAATCTTTGCTACTTAAGATAGACAAGCTAGCAATCAAGTTTTGCATCTTCTTGACTTGTGCAAGCTAGCTATCTCCCCCTTTGTCATTGTCAAAAAGAAGGGAAGAACAATACAATCATGTAATTCATTTCCCTTTACTATAATCTTCAAATCATGACAAGGGTAAATAACAAAGATAAAATTGATTGTCAAAAGACATATATCATTTTTGACAAATTTCTTCAATTGTAAATAGAAAACATGATATGAAACAATCTTGATTCAAAAGGAAAACTCAAGTTATAAATTATCAAGATATCAAGTAGCGTATCATGATTTACAAGAACAAGTTTCTTGTTAGTTAATAGTGAAAAGAATCATAGGAGAACAAAATCTCAATTCATGCATATAAAATCTTATGATTCACATAGAACATCTCCTCTTTTATAAAATGAGAGAATCATGATGAAGAATCTTGATTTACATAGAGTTTCAAAATATAATTATCAATATCATGAATACTAAAAGACCATGAAAATTTTGATAAATATCCTTTTAAATAGAAAACAAACTTGATTCATTCAATAGAAAATTGTGAGAAATCAAGATCATGATTTCAATAAAATCCATTAAATTCAAATCATTTTCATAATCCATGAGATTCATAAAAATAATACAAATAGATTCATCAAAATCAATAATATAGAAAAAATAATTTTCAAGAAGAAAAATGTTCTTCTCTTTTAGTTGCTTCAATTCATGTGATTTATTTCATTCAAGCATGCCTCCCTTTTTTTTTTTATGTCAAATAAAAACATGTATCATGTTTAAAACTGAAAGTGCTAGATTTATTATGACAAGGATCAATAAGGCACTTTCATTATGGTAAAAAGAAAATCGATAATCTGTAAATTACAAGATTCATTATGCATAATTTTAAAAATCTTATGCATAGAACAAAATCATCAATCATGATATCAAGACATTTATCATTTAAAGCATTCATGATTCACATCATATGCAATACATCACATATATTATCATAATAAAAGGCATAAGTATTGCATGCATCATTCCAAATTATAAATATTTCAAATCATAATGGTATTAATTTGTCAAATTACATCCTACCATGCATGATCATAACTTTTCATTTGTATGCATCAAAATAATCTCAAGAGTATTTCATGCATGATTTTATATCACCAAATAAGGAATATCAAGAAGAAAATAATTGGTGATGAGATAAACATTTAATGAATATAAGGAATTACATAAAAATTTTATCATGAAGGATTAGAACATGTGAATACCAGAAGACATGATTTCTTTTTGAAAAACCTACTCATTAATAATCAAAAGAAAATCTTAGGAGATCGATTAATGAAAAATCTTGATTCATAATAAATCTTAATTTGTAAATATCACGGAATCAAGATCATGATTTTAGATCAAACTCATTCAAATTCAAATCGTCTAAATCATCAAAATCTCAACATTTCTTTCAAGAGATTCAAAATGACATAAATAATTTTATTGGTCTCTTAGGTATAAATCAATAAGATAGAGAAAAAGAAAATTTTCAATAAAAAATCTTTCCTCCTTTTGTTTCAACTTATTGATTGATTCCATGCATGCATCTCCTTTTCTTTCAAATCCATGCACCATCGTTTTAAAAAAAAATCAAAGATCATCAAGATAAAAAAGTGCAACACATAATTCCAAAAAAAAAATGATTTCAACTCATTACTTCAAGTCAAATCAATATCATGATTTTGATATAACTCATTTGTAATTCAAATCATCAAACCAAAATCATTTTCAAGGGATTCATATAAATCAACAAGATAGAGAAAAATAATTTTCAAGAACAATGCTTTTCTCTTTTTAGTTATTTAAATTCATGTCATTTATGCTAGATAAAAATGTGCATCAACATTTAGGATCGAAAAATGAATTTTGTCATAAAAACCATCAAGACCAAAAAATCATCATGTATAACTTTACAATCTCATGCATAAAATCATCAAATCATAGCATCAAAACTTTCAATAGTTTCATTACAACATCAAGTAAGGTTTTATTGAACATAATTTTGAATGATTCTTATAGATATTTAAAATTTCTTTAGTTTTACTTTATATGATTGACTTTATATTAGCATGCTTCAAATTTTTGTTCTTATGTCAAAACTATACATCATGTTTGAAAACCAAAGATAAGGTTCATAAAAAATCATCAAGCCTTCCATTCAAAAGTCATGCATCGTCATTGAAAATCAATATGGAAATCGTCAAAATACAAATTCTTGCTTCTCAAGCACATATATAAGATTAATCTTACTAGGTGTATAAGCATTAGATTTATATTTAACATTAACATAACACATGTAATTTTCAAGAAAATTAATCCTAAACTAAATTAAAAATAACTCAAGAAAGTATTATGTAATTTCAAAATAAATTAGTGGGATTTTGATTACCTCATTGTTATAAGAGGGTGAGGCATAGTTTGCCACCTCGCCTTTCTTGATTTTCTCCTCGTCTTCGGAAGAGCTCAATTCATCCCAACTTTTGTTCTTCTTACGTTCAAAGCAAGTAGTTCCATTCTTTTTGCTTTTTAATTTTTATTTCATTTGTAGTTTAAGTTCACCATCACTTGAGCTTATGCTCGAGTGGTCTTCATGTGTTCTATGTCCCAAATCCTTCCTATCATTTGGAAGGTTGTTCTCGAGTTTCTTTTTTGTCACATTGTTCATTTCGTAGGTCATTAGAGACCCAATAAGTTCTTCGAGAGGGAATGTTTTAAGGTCCTTGGCCTCTTGAATGGCCGTAACTTTTGGATCCCAACTTTTTGGAAGGGATCTTAAGATTTTAGTGACTAGTTCAAAATTAGAAAAACTTTTACTAAGAGCTTTGAGTCCATTGATGACATCCGTGAACCGGGTGTACATGTCTCCGATGGACTCACTTGGTTTCATCCGGAAAAGTTCGTAAGAATGTACAAGAATATTGATTTTGGACTCTTTCACTCGGCTAGTGCCTTCATGAGTGACATCTAGAGTTCTCCAAATATCAAAAGCCGAGTCACACATCGAAACACGATTAAATTCATTTTTGTCAAGTGCACAATATAAGGCATTCATAGCCTTTGCATTTAGAGAAAACATCTTCTTCTCCAAATCATTCCAATGGTTCATTGGGAGAGAAGACATTTCAAATCCATTTTCGACTATGTGCCATAAATTCAAATCCAAAGAAAGTAAGAAAACTCTCATTCGAGTTTTCCAATAAGTGTAGTCCGTCCCATTGAAAAAGGGAGGACAAAAGAGAGATTGACCCTCTTGAAAGCCGTAAAGAGCCATTTCTATTTGGGTGTTAAACCAAGGTAGAAAACGTGGCTCTGATACCAATTGTTAGGATCGGAGTGGCACTAAGAGGGGGGTGTGAATTAGTGCAGCGGATTAAAACTTCGGTTTTAGTAAAATCTTTCGTACGATAAGAACGGAACTTGAAAAGCTTAACTTGAAAGCGTATTCTTAAAGTTGCGCAGCAAAGGTAATGATGAAACAAAGCAAGTAAGAAGATTTGCAGTAATGTAAATGACAATAAGAAATGCAAACCAGAGATTACGCCGTTTTTAAAGTGGTTTGGTCAAGTGACCTACATCCACTTGCGAGGCCTCTCTTCGATGAGGCTTCCACCTTCCACTAGCAAATCTCTTGAAAGTGAAGGGTGAATACCCCTCTTACAACTTTTACAAGTGGTTCACTCTCTTACAGATTTTCAACAAGAAAGAAGGAGGTGAACACTAGCAAATTAAAAACAAGACAAGCTAACACTTTTCTAAGGCTTTTCTCTCAAACACTTGCTGCTCAAAAAGTTGTTCTCTCAGTTGAGATTTGAGGGGTATTTATAGGCCTCAAGAGGATTCAAATTTGGGCTTCAAAATTTGAATTCTCTTTGGGATCCCGCTGCAGGCAGTGCCACCGCCCAGCGCTCGGGTGCTGGACGGTGCAACCGCCCAGCCAAGGAGGTGTCACCGCCTAGCTCTCGGGTGCTGGGCGGTGCCACCGCCCAGCCAGGCGGTGCCACCGCCTGGCTCTTATCAGCTCACTAGTTGGGCTCCAAACTTGGCCCAAACCAGTCCGAACTCGGGCCCAATTGGCCCCTACTTGGGTTATAGGATTAACACCTAATCCTAACCCTAATTAACATGCTAACTATGAATTTAAAGACAATTTCTAAGCTATTACAAAGTCTGCAAGTCAAGACTTCTTTCGATGAGCTTCCGGCGAACTTCCGGCGGTCTTCCGACAAACTCTCGGAAATCATTCTGCGGACTCCCGGCAAGCTCGTAGACTTCACGATTTGATCTCGGCGAGTTCCAACAAGCTTCTTTGGCAAGCTCCGATCTTTCTCGGTGAGCTCTGTGAACTTCCGACGAACCTTTTGGCGATCTTCCGAAAAACCCTTCGGCAAGCTCCCTACTCATTTTCGGCTAGTTCCGGCAGCATTCCCGACGAGCCTTCGGACTTCCATAGAACTCTCGAACTCCCAACGAATCCTTCGTGCTTGACTCCGGCACTTTGTTTCGCTTCATGTCTTCATCGTTATCGTAGTTAATCCTGCACACACAAGCCAAAACTCTACTCCGATCTAGACAATTATTACAATGCGAATTGACATTCTGTTGCCCGGCACGTCATTGGTTGGCGCTTCGTCCGATTCTTCGGTGCATCATCCTCTCTTGTGGCTTGTTGCCCAATCAGCGATTGACCTCCGCAACCCCGATATCCTTGGCGCAATTCCGCTCTCCTTGGCCCGATGCCCGACGTCCGAAGCCTTCTGCCGTCCAATACCCTAACGTGATCTCCTCCGGCACAACGTCAATTCCTCCTGCGTTAACTGTCTAATCCTGATCGAGTAGACCTGCATCACTCAAAATACAGTTAAACATAAACATAATTATCAATTAGTTTCATCATCAAAATACGAGATTCAACAATTTCTTCGGGTTTAGTGGTCGCCCCAATCTGAGTTCGGTAAAGAGCGTTCGAATGTTATCCTTTATTTGCGCCTCGAAGGCTTCAAATTTAGCATTGATTACCCCCTCAGATGCCATAGTATATGC
Source organism: Musa acuminata AAA Group (assembly GCF_036884655.1). Lineage (NCBI taxonomy): Eukaryota > Viridiplantae > Streptophyta > Magnoliopsida > Zingiberales > Musaceae > Musa > Musa acuminata. The sequence goes on from NC_088335.1 coordinate 25,509,528, forward strand.
TGCCAAATCTGTGATGTTAAGATCTCTCTTTTGTTGTCGGGTTAAAGGCATGCATTGGTTGAGAGAGGTGATGGTCGAAAGGGTTGGTGGATTGATGGATGTAGGCTACGGTTTAGGCTTGTTTTGTGGCTATTTTGGGTGCAGTTTGAGAGTGTGATTTGGTGGAGTTTTAGGGCTATGGATGAATGTTTTGGATCTGTTGTAGATGGTAGCAAAGGTTTGATAGAAATTAGTGGAAGTTGCAGCAAGTATGTGCTGTCTTGTAAGAGTAGAATTGTCATCGAAGAAACAACGGTTTCTCGACGTAATTTCCACCAAAAACTTTAGAGAATTGGGGAGGGAATTGATAGCAAAATCATAGTTTATATGACAGCAAGGATATCTAATTTAATCAAGAAAATTTTGGCAGTATAACAGCAAGGAAATTGGTGCAAGTTGCGATTGCAGAATTCTCGTCGAAAAATTTCAGCGGGCTACGACGAAAATTTGCAGCAACATAAAATCATTTTTAGAGATGAATTTCTTAATAGATCAATCTTAGATAGAAGCCAAGATGATCTATGAAGTGTAGAAGAAATTTTATTCAAAAAAGATTGCAAATATATAGGTTAAGGCAACAATATGCTGTTGAAATTTTCTACAGCACAGATTTTTAGGTATATAGATTGGACGTAAAAGATCAGTGGTTTATATTGAGAATTTTTTGATAAAACCAAAGGGAAATCCACTGATAGGAAGTATCAAAGCTATCATAAAAATTTCGTAGAGATTTGGATAGAAACAACATAGTATCAAGATAAAAAAAACAGTGCTATGCGGTTGAAATTTTACAGTGCAGATTTTCAAGTATAGCAGATTAGATGCAAAATATGAATGGTTTATATTGAGAATTTTTGACAAACCAAAGGAAAATCTGCTGTTATGAAGTGTCAAATATGTCATAAAAATTTCATAGAGATTTGGATAGAAAAAACATAGTAGCAAGATCAAACACACGGTGCTATACGGTTGGAATTCTGCAATATATCTTTCGTCGTAGAGATGAAAACTTTATGACGAAAAGTTTATGCAGAAATATAGGAATAGTTTTTTTGGGATTTTCAAGTAAGGATAACTAAATTGCAACAGTAGTAAGGTAGAAAACCAGAACCTATTGCAATTCACGGGGAGATTAAAGGATGATCCGTGGTGGTGGAGATGATAACAGAATTTGGTGATGATCTTTTAAGCAATTGTGGGAATTGCTTTGAGCGATTGTGGAGGGTTGATGGATGGCTGTGGAAGGGTAGCGAGATGCCAAGAACGTTGCGATACCAGGTGATAGAACCCTTGCAGATTCTATACTTGGGGTTGATCTCTTTAGGGGATCGGCCTCCTTGGAACTCTATAGGGGTTCCTCCCTCCAAGTTGCTGCTCAAAGGCTGTTGCAATTCACGAGGAGATCAAAGGATGATCCGTGCTAGTGGAGATGATGGCGGAATTTGGCAACGATCTCTTAAGCAATTGTGGGAATTGCTTTGGGCGGTTGTGGAGGGTTGATGGATGGCTGTGGAAGGGCAGCGAGACACCAAGAACGCTGCTCTGATACCATGTGTTAGAACCCTTGCAGATTCTAAACTTGGGGTTGATCTCTTTGGGGATCGGCCTCCTTTGAACTCTATAGGGGTTCCTCCCTCCAAGTTGCTGCTCAAAGGCTGTAGAAAAGATTCATCTATTGCTTGTGAAAAGAGGAGGAATATATAACTATTTATAGGGCTTCTAAACCTTAACTCCTAATAGGACTCCTACTCAAGACTCCTACTTCTAACCAATTCCTAATAGGACTCCTACTCAAGACTCCTATTCATTTACAACTCCTTATCTTCTCTAAGAAACAACCTCCTAACCCTAGCCGGCTTCTTCACCTCTTTAATAGGGGTCGGCTTAGGTAGATTTTACATGAATGTCCCTCTCAATTAGAACACTCCAAGCTAGAGTCCTAACATCTATCCACAGTGTCTATGAGTCAAGTGAATTATTATGGAGATAATAATTCACTGAGCCAAAAGAAGTTTTGATAGGTATGACTCACAGCCAGCTTGATATTGGGCCTCGACCGTCACACATGTATGGTAAACATTGCGATAAGTAGAGATTTGGATATGATATATCTGCTAAAGACCCTATCTTGTTGGATATCCAATAAACTCTTGAATTATTGGACCCTATGGATGAGATCAAATAAGAGCCAATGAGAGATTATCGGATAGAGATCCACTAATCTAAAAGGCTTAGGTAGTTGAATGGAGATCCAATACCCAATAGGGGAGGATCCATTAGGGTTAAGTTGATAGGGGACTTCTATAAATAGGAGGGCTTTAATAGTTTATAGGCTAGAGCTTTTTCTTCATCTCCTATTCTCCTCCCCCTCTCCTCCTCATCGTAGGCTTGGTAGTTTAAGGAGCCTCATCGCAGCCCTGTTGTGTGGATCACCGCTAGAGCGGAGAGCGCTTGACCTCCTTCACCCTCTCCTAGAGATATAAAGGGATTCGGGGATATATTGTTAGGACTCTAGCTTGGAGAGTCCTAATTGAGAGGGACATTCATGTAAAACTATTAGGACTCTAGCTAGGAGAGTCCTAATTGAGAGGGACATTCTGTCAGGACTCTAGCTAGGAGAGTCCTAATTGAGAGGGGCATTCATGTAGGAGGTGTTTTCTTAGAGAAGAATTAGGACTTGTAAGGGAATAGGAGTCTTGACTAGGAGTCCTATTAGGAGTTGGTTAGAAGTAAGAGTCTTAAGTAGGAGTCCTATTAGGAGTTAGGGTTTAGAAGCCCTATAAATAGCTATATATTCCTTCTCTTTTCATAAGCAATAGATGAATCTTTTCTGCAGCCTTTGAGCAGCAACTTGGAGGGAGGAACCCCTATAGAGTTCCAAGGAGGTCGATCCCCTAAAGAGATCAACCCCAAGTTTAGAATCTGCAAGGGTTCTAACACCTGGTATCAGAGCAGCATTCTTGGTGCCTCGCAGCCCTTCCACAGCCATCCGTCAACCCTCCACAAACATCCAAAGCAATTCCCACAATTGCTTAAAAGATCGTCGCCGAATTCTGCCATCATCTCCACCACCGCGGATCATGCTTTGATCTCCCCGTGAATTGCAACAGGTTCTGGTTTCCTACCTTACTGCTGCTGCAATTTAGTTATCCTTATTCGAAAATCCAAAAAAAAAAAAATTGTTCCTATATTGCTGCATAAACTTTTCATCACAAAGTTTTCATCTCTACGACGAAAGATACATTACAGAATTCCAACCGCAGAGCACCATCTGTTTGATCTTGCTACTGTGTTTTTTCTATCCAAATCTCTATGAAATTTTTATGACATCTTTGACACTTCCTAACAGCAGATTTCCCTTTGGTTTTGTCAAAAAATTCTCAATATAAACCATTGATATTTTACGTCTAATCTGCTATACTTGAATATCTGCATTGTAAAATTTCAGCCGCATAGCATTGTTTATTTGATCTTGAAACTACGTTGTTTCTATCCAAATTTCTACGAAATTTTTATGACATCTTTGACACTTCTTATCAGTGGATTTCCCTTTGGTTTCATCGAAAAATTCTCAATATAAACTACTGATCTTTTATGTCCAATCTGCTGCACTTGAAATTCTATGCTGCAGAAAATTTCAACCGCATATTGTTGCCTTAACCCATCTATTTGCAATCTTTTTTGAATGAAATTTCTTATACACTTTATAGATCATCTTGGCTTCCATCTAAGATTGATCTATTAAGAAATTCATCTCAAAAAATGATTTTGTGTTGCTGCAAATTTTCGTCGTAACCCGCTGAAATTTCTTGACGAGAATTCTGCAAGCGCAACTTGCACCAATTTCCTTGCTGTTATACTGCCGAAATTTTCTTGATTAAATTAGATATCCTTGCTGTAATATAAACTATGATTTTGCTATCAATTTCCTCCTCAATTCTCTCAAGTTTTTGTTGGAAATTACGTCAAGAAACCGTTATTTCTTCGACGATAATTCTACTCTAACAAGACAGCACATACTTGCTGCAACTTCCACCTATTTCTATCAAACCTTTGCTACCATCTACCACAGATCCAAAACTTTTATCTACAGCCCTAAAACTCCACCAAACCACACCCTCAAACTGCACCCAAAATAGCCACAAAACAAGCCTAAACCGTAGCCTACATCCACCAATCCACCAACCCTTTCGACCATCGCTTCTCTCAACCTATACATGCCTTTAACCCAATAACAAAAGAAAGATCTTAATTTCATAGATTTGGGGGCATATACTATGGCATCTAAGGAGACAATCAATGCTAAATTCGAAGCCTTGGAGGCGCGAATGGAGGATAAGATTCGGACGCTCTTTACCGAACTCAGATTGGGCCGACCACTAAGCCCGAAGAAATCATATCAAGGAGAGAGCTTTGCCCAATCACACCAAGCCCGAAGAGATGACTTCCATGGGAGGGGAGGCTCTATGACTGACCCCAACTATCCATGCATGAGAGTGGACTTCCCTAGATGGGAAGAAGGAGACCCGATTGGTTGGATCTCACGCGCGGAGCGATATTTTCGGTACCACAAAATCGCAGATGCATCTATGGTAAAAATTACAATTATACATCTTGAAGGGGATGCTATACAGTGGTTTAACTGGTTTGAACATACTTATGGAGTCCTTTCATGGCGACAATTCAAAGAAGGACTGCTGATTCGCTTTAGACCAATCGATTACGAGAATATTGACGGACAACTAGCAAAGATCCGACAAACCTCTACCATTCAGGAGTACCAAACTAGGTTTGAAAGGTTATCTAATCAAACTCATGATTGGTCTCAAAAACAGCTATTGAGGACCTTTATTGAGGGCTTGAAGCCGGAGATCCGAGGAGAAGTTAAAGCGCGACAACCGTATACGCTTATGGCAGCCATATCTTTTGCACGACATCAAGAGGAGCAATTGAACCATGAAGCTCCGAGGACTAGGGTCGCTCCTCAACCAATAATATTGAAGCCCTTAGCCCCTCCTACTGTCGACCAAGTCCCTACACCAAAGAGGTTAACAAGAGAAGAGCTTCGGGAGCGATATGCGAAGGGGTTATGTTGGCATTATGACGAGCCGTGGAGCCGTGAGCATCACTGTAGTAAAGGGGGACTTCTTATGATTGAACCGATAGAAGAAGCGGTCACTGAACATCCAAAAGAGAGCCTTGAACATGAAGAAGAAGATGCAGAAGAAGAGCCACAACCAACCAAAGTTACGGTACATACACTAGCTGGCTACTCAAACCTGCAAACGATGAAAGTTGGAGGCCTTCTCAAACAACAACTGATCACTGTTCTCATCGACACGGGCAGCACTAATTACTTCCTAAATAGTAAGGTTGCTGTCCATATGAACTTACCTATTGAGAATTGCAGTAGGTTTGTCATTAAGGTCGCCAACGGACGGATTTTAAAGTGTGATCATAGGTGCCCGCAAGTGAAACTATTGCTGCAGGACCAAGGGATAATTGCAGATTTCTTCCTCCTCCCTCTTGATGATCATGAGGCCATACTCAGAATTAAATGGTTGATGACATTAGGTGATATTTCTTGGAATTTTATGCAACTAATTATAAAATTTTACAGTAAGGAGAAACAGGTGATACTGCACGGGAAACGTGAGGGCGACGTAATGACGATTTGCACACAACAAATGGAGAAGGTTTTGCATAAAGCATGCAGCGGCTTTTTGGTACAACTTGAGCAGCAAACTAAGGGAGAGCCAACAAAATTTGAAGATCCAAATCTACTTCCTTTGCTTGCTGAATTTTCAGATATATTTGAAGAACCGCGCAACCTACCTCTTACCCGTCGGCATGATCATTATATAATGATTCTTCCAGGCAAATCTTTAGCAAATACTTGGCCATATCAGTATCTACATCTCTAGAAGGATGAAATAGAAGGGATTATAAAAGAGATGCTCGAAACAGGAGTTATTCGGCCGAGTTGCAACCTCTACTCTTCACCGGTGCTACTTGTACACAAGAAGGACGGAACATGGCAAATATGCGTTGATTACCGAGCTCTCAATGGCATAACCATCAAGGATAAATACCCTATTCTAGTAGTAGATGAATTGCTAGATGAAAGGGAGCACAAATCTTTACAAAGATGGACCTTCGATCCGGGTATTATCAAATACGAGTGTACGAAGAAGTCATATCGAAAACCGCCTTTCGAACACACAGCGGTCACTACGAATTTTTACTTTCTTCAACAAAAGGTGGGATATCTTGGGCATATCATATCAGAGGAAGGTGTGACAGTGGACCCCTTCAAAATTAAAGTAATGCAAAACTGGCCGACCCCGAGAAACATAAAATTGCTACATGGCTTTCTTGGTTTAACAAGCTACTACTGCAAGTTCGTGAAAAACTATGGAGAGACTAGTGCACCAGTTACTTCCTTACTGAAAAAAGATGTCTTCCAATGGTCGGACAGAGCCTCCGCTGCCTTCAAGAAACTTAAGGCAGCTATGATGACGATGCCAGTGCTAACACTACCAGATTTCAACCGACCCTTCATTATTGAGGCCGATACATTTGGAGTTGGAATTGGAGCCATTCTCATGCAAGATGGTCAACCACTCACATACACTAGCAAAGCATTATCTCCCTCCCATCAAAATAAGTCAACATATGATAAGGAGATGCTTGCCATTGTACGCGTAGCAACAAGGTGGAGACCCTACTTGATTGGTCGACGATTTCAAATTAAAATCGACCATAAAAGCCTCAAGTACTTTTTAGAGCGAAAGATATCATCCCCTGAGCAGCAAAAATGGGTAACAAAACTTCTTAGATTTGATGATGAAATAACTTACAAAAAGGGGAAAGAGAATGTTCTTGCAGATGCGCTTTCGCAACTACCCGAGCAAGCTGAAGTTCCGGCCATTTCACTTCCGACCAGCAACTTTCCGAAGGATATTAAGATGGAATGGCAAGAAGATTCAGAGACTAGTAAGATTATAAAAAAATTGGAGGATGCACCAAGCTCCGTGGCTCATTACAATTGGGACTCAAAAGAATTACACTATAAGGGACGCATTGTGCTTATGATAAATTCTACTTGCATCTTCACGAGTAGATTTTGGACCAAGTTATTCTATATGCAGGGTACTAAATTGAAAAGGAGTATGGAATATCACCCACAAATCGACGGTGAGATAGTTCTAAATAGGTGCTTGGAGACAACCCAAAGCCACCCACCAAATATGACTACCCAAAGAAAACTCTAGACCCAACGAAGTGCCATTATTGATCGACGGATCGTGACTCGACGACGACGACCCACTAATGAAGTTCTAATATAGTGGGCGAACCTACCAATAGAAGATGCCACTTGGGAGAACTATGACGACTTGAAGATCAAATTCCCAGAATTCATGAATCATCAGCCTCGAGGACAAGGCTGATTTGAAGAGGGCGGGTCTGTTAGGACTCTAGCTTGGAGAGTCCTAATTGAGAGGGACATTCATGTAAAATTGTTAGGACTCTAGCTAGGAGAGTCCTAATTGAGAGGGACATTCTGTTAGGACTCTAGCTAGGAAAGTCCTAATTGAGAGGGGCATTCATGTAGGAGGTGTTTTCTTATAGAAGAATTAGGACTTGTAAGGGAATAGGAGTCTTGACTAGGAGTCCTATTAGGAGTTGGTTAGAAGTAAGAGTCTTAAGTAGGAGTCCTATTAGGAGTTAGGGTTTAGAAGCCCTATAAATAGCCATGTATTCCTTCTCTTTTCATAAGCAATAGATGAATCATTTCTGCAGCCTTTGAGCAGTAACTTGGAGGGAGGAACCCCTATAGAGTTCCAAGGAGGCCGATCCCCTAAAGAGATCAACCCCAAGTTTAGAATCTGCAAGGGTTCTAACATATACGATCTCCGTAGGTAACATAATCTATCTCACACGTGGTTTTCTATTTCACGGATTTTTACTCATTAATCTTTGCACCATGATGAACATATCTTTGGGAATTGGGAATTTTATTTTTTGTTCTTCTATTGCATATGAGATGTCACCCCCATGATTTCCCTCCAATATATGGATGACATCCTGATCATTGGGAATGATGTAGGAATACTATCCATAGTAAGGGCTTGGTTATCTAGATACTTCCCATGAGAGACTTAAGGGAAGCATCCTATATCTTGGGGATTCAGATGCTTTACTATAGGAATACTATCCACAATAAAGTCTTGGTTATCTTGATACTTCTCCATGAAAGACTTAGGGGAAGCATCTTGCACTAAGCAAATCAAGTCTGGTTAGTCTATGTCTCTTCCGACGAGCTTCCGGCGATCTTCCTACGAACTTCCGACGATCTCTCGGCAATATTCCAGCGGACTCCCAGCAAGGTCCTAGACTTTACGATGATCTTCTTGGCGAGTTTGGATGAGCTTCTTTGGCAAGCTCCTGGACTTCTTAGTCAATTCTGATAGAACTTCCGACGAACGTTTGGACTTCCAACGAACTCTCGAACTCCCAACGAAGTCTCGCTCTTGACTCCGGGACTTCATTTTGTTTTATGGCTTGGTCACTATCATAGTTAATCCTATACAATTAAAACATACTTCGATCTAGACAATTATTATAAACCAAATCAAATGTTGTCCGGCACGATATTGGTTCATCGACGCTTCGTCCGAATCTTCGGTGCATCGTCCTCTCTTGTGGCCTATTGCCCAATCGGTTAGTTGACCTCCACAACTCTGATATCCCTTGTGCAATTTCTACTCTTCTTGGCCTGATGCCCGAACTCATGGCCTGAAGCCTTCTACCGATACGTCGACCGATCCTTTGGCTCGACGCCTAATCTTCTGACTTGTTCTACTTCGACCCAACATGATTCTTATTGCTTTGAATTTTCTTTCCTTAATCGAAGCTTTTTGCATCACTTAAAACATAGATCAAATCATAAACACTATTAATTGGTTTCATCATCAAAATCTGACATTCAATAATGGCACTGCTAGTGGCTCAGTCTCCAAGACACAATCTCCAAGACTGTATCAAGCGGTAGTACCACTAGACTGGACAGTAGTACCGCCTAGTGTTAAGCGATGGTACCGCTTGTCTAGGTGGTGGTACCACCCGGACATAATCTCCCAGACTGTCTCAGGTGGTGGTACCGCTAGACTGGACGATTGTACCACCTACTGTCAGTGCTACAGGTGGTAGTACTACCAAGCACATGCGATGGTACCACTAGTGCCTTAAAAACCAAGGATGAGACTCTTTAAGCTGCAACTTTGAATTCATTTGGGGCCTATAAATACCCCTCTCATCCTTACTTAGAATACACAAGAACTGAAAACAAAAAAAAAGGAAAATTCTGTTATAATCTTGTGAGTGTTCTCCTCCTCTAGTCTAAGTGTTAATTTCTATTTAAGAGAGGAGTAAGTGGGGGTGTAAAGGTTTTCTCCTGAGCTTGTCCAAAGGAGAATAGAGTTGTAAGGGTAGTTGGTCTTCGCCAATTGAAAGAAGACTGTTAGTGGATGCTGGTGGCCTCGACGGAAGAGGAATCGGGAGTGGACGTAGGTCACGATGATCGAACTACTATAAACTCGATTTACATTTCTATTGTTGCTATTTACTTATTTTGCAACTGCTTTACTTCCTCATTACTTTAGTTGCACACTCTTACAAACATTTTCAAAGTTAAGCATTTTCGATATCGATTTTTATCGAAATAAAGATTTTTCAAACAAATATGATTTTTATTATAAGCACTAATCCACACTCCCCCCCCCCCTCTTCTCTTAGTGCCGAGTTGATCCTAACAGCTTTGATACCATTGTAGGGAAATCTAGGGGCAACATCACATGCGCAACGGAAGAACAAAAATCAAAAACCCCAAATTTTTAAATATGCGTTCGTCGTCGTGCAAAATTTGGTGCGTGAAATCCGCAAAACCAAAAACTGCATATCAGAAAGATAGTTTTGTTTTACCTACGGAGATATCGTATATCCCTAAATCCTTATAGATCTGTTGGAGAGGATAAAGGAGGTCAAGTGTCCTCCACTCTAGCGGTGATCCACACAGTAGGGCTATGATGATGCTCCTCAAATCTCCACACTTGCTATTTAAGAAGGAGAAGTAGTGTGGAGAATTGGAGGTGACCACCAAGAAGCCTCAGTATATGGGCTTTTAGGTCCCTCCTATTTATAGAGGTCACCAGTTAACCCTAATGGATCCTACCCTATTAGGTACTGGATCTCCATCCAATTATCCAAGCCACTTAGATTAGTGGGTCTTCACCCAATAATCTTTTATTAGCTCTTATTGAATATCATCCATGAGATCCAATAATTTAGGAGATTATTAGATATCCAATAAGATAGGGGCTACAACGGATATCTCATATCCAAACCTTTACTTATCGCAACACGTACCAAATGTGTATGACCCTCTAGGCCCAATATCGAGCTAGCCATGAGTCATACCTGTCATAACTCCTTCTGGCTTAGTGAATTATTATATTAATAATAATTCACTCACCTCATTGACTGCAAATGTACTAGGCCACTACCTCACATTCCCTAGACAAAACAAGGGAATCCAATCCTTTGGACCTATTTATCATTAGTTAACATGTAACTATAGTGCCTCAACCATCAAATATCCCAGAAATCATATGCCGGGCGTGGTGCTATCAAGCCCATAAGGTTTCTCCTTGAGTCTCGCTCTAATCAAATTCTCCCGGAGAACTCTTTCTCTCTCAATCTGAATGACCTTGGTCAAAGATTTGTTTGAGCAAGAACACACAGGATATTCCTCTCATTATACTGAGAGTAGATGATCCTCTATCGATACTCCAGAGCCCTCGTAAGGTTGACTACCACTCTCAATAATCAACTGTACTAGATTTGAAACATCCAAACCTATAAGTCTGGTATCAAAAAGCAGAATACTTATACAGAACATCCTTGGTGTTGTTGAATCTCGGATTTTGATGATGAAACCAATCGATATGTGTTTATGTTTTAATTTACGTTTTGAGTGATGTAGGATGCTTCGATCAGGATGAGATAATTAAAATAGAAAAAATCAATCATGTTGGGCCGGAGGAACATGTTAGAAGATTGGACGTCGGGTTGGAGGAACGATCGACGTATCGATAGAAGGATATCGGAGTTACGGAGTCAACTGGCCGATTGAGCAATAGGCCGTAAGAGAGAATGATATGCCGACGAATCAGATGAAGCGTCGAGGGACCAATGACATGCCAAACAACTTGATTAATACTTAGTATTAATTGTCTAGATCAAAGTATGTTTTACATGTGTAGGATTAACTACGATAGCAAGATATAAAACAAAATGAAGTCCCGGAGTCAAGAACGCGATTATGTTGGGAGTTCGAGAGTTCATTGGAAGTCCAAATGTTCGTCGGAAGTTCTAAAGGAACCAGCCGAAAAGACTCGGAGCTTGCCAGAGAAGCTCGTCAGAACTCACCAAGAAGATTGTTGTGAAGTCCAAGAGCTTGCCGAGAGTCCGCCGGAATATTACCGAGAGATCATCGGAAGTTTGCCGGAAGATCACCAGAAGCTAGCCGGAAGAATAGACATAGGGACTTGTTTAGCTTAGCAAATGTTTTAGAATTTTGTAGTTAGCAAGTAATTGGGCTTGGATTTGGGCCAACCCAATTAGGGGCCAGCTAGGCCCATGTAAGAACTGTGTTGGGCCCAATAAGAGACCCAAATAGTGCCCCAAGAATTCTCACTATCATGGCACAATCTTCGAGATTGTGTCAAGCGGTGGTACCGCTAGTCTAGGTAGTTGTATCGCCTCTAGCAGGGTGCCAGGCGGTGGTACCGCCAATCTGGGCGGTGGTACCGCCCAGCACTGCCCCCTAGGTAGTGGTACCGCTAGACCTGGGCGGTGGTACCACCCAGGGCAATGTCAGCCAGATTGGGCGGTGGTACCACCCAACGCAGGCAGTGGTACCACCCGTGCCTAGGGAACCCGAGATGGGAAAGTTTTAGGCTCCAAGTTTGAATTAACATAAAGCCTATAAATACCCCTCTCATCTCTGGTTAAAGCATACAAGCACAGAGAGTTTAAAAAGAAAGAAATGCTGCTAAAATCTTGTGTGATCTCCTCTCCCTCTTCTAAGTGTTAGACTAGTTTGAGAGACAAGTAAGTGAGTGCTTGTAAGGGTTGTCTCCTAAACTCGGTAAAAGGAGAAGATGGGTGTAAAAGGTGATTGGCCTTCGCCTATTGAAAGAAGGCCTCTAGTGGACGCTAGTGATCTCGTCGGAGGAGTTCTTACTGCTGTAAAAGTGGATGTAAGATGTAAGTCACGTTGACCGAACCACTCTAAAACTGCTGTATTCTCTGGTTTGCATTTTATTCTTACTATTTACATACTACAAACTACTTTACATAGTCACTATGCTTTCATATGCTTCTAAGTTATTAAGCTTCCGAAATCGGTTTACGTCAAAATCAGTTTTTTATCGTACTAAAGTTTTTAAACCGATGATATTTTATCGTTGCACTAATTCAACCCCCCCCCCTCTTAGTGCGCTCCTGATCCTAACAGGTGTCTAAAATCTAAGGGTCAGATACACTACCAGGATTATTAAATTGTTTTATGACAATAAGGCATCATCAAACATCCAGTATTCAGTAAGCGAATCAATCAGTAAACTCATTCTCCAATGAGCACCTGCACTATATCCTCAGTGTCCCCACACGAGCAACTATGAGACCAACAACTTCCATTATATGGACGAGTATACAGCACACCAGTCTGTTCGGTTATCTCGATGTCATTCTCGAGTAACCTATGATCAAGATTATTTAGAGTGTCTTTAAAGGTGAATCGGTCTCATTATCGTGATCTCATCACAATCCAATTCCCATTGCACAAATTTATGGACATCACAATACATATATATATATATATATATATATATATGTATATGTATATATATATGTATATGTATATATATATGTATATGTATATATATATGTATATGTATATATATATATGTATATATATATATATATACATATATATATATGTATATATATATATATATATGTATGTATATATATATATGTATGTATATATATGTATGTATGTATATATATATGTATGTATATATATATATATGTATGTATATATGTATTTATATATATGTATGTATATATGGATACATATATGTATATATATATATATGTATACATATATATATATATATATATATGTATGTATGTATGTATGTATATATATATATATATATATATATGTATATATATACATATATATATATATATGTATACATATATATATATATATATATGTATGTATGTATGTACGTATATATATATATATATATATATATATATATATATATATATATATATATATATATATATATATATATATATATATATATATATATATATATATATATATATATATATATATATATATATATATATATACATACATACATGCATACATACATACATATATATATGTATACACATATATATATATATATATGTATACACATATATATATATATATATGTATACACATATATATATATATATATGTATACACATATATATATATATATATATATATATATATATATATATATGCAACAAGCAATATAAAATGATAAAATATCAAATAATATAATAACAAAAAAGAATGCGTATCATGTTACACGTGTCATCAATCATGTGATTGGCTTGTAGGGCACCTATGACTAGCATAAGCTACGTTGCAATATAATAGACAAACCATGATCAACATAAGTAATCTCTTCCTCATCATTATCGTATTTTGGTTCATTATTGACTTCGTCTTCTCCTCCATCACTATGATCTTCAATCAAAGTAACAATCCTTCTATTTGGACAATATGAAGTAATATATCCAAAAACATGACATTTGAAGCATTTTAGGCCACTTGGGGTAGAAGAATTAGGTGTTTTTTTGTTGCTAGCAGGTCCTTCACCCTTGTCTTGCACCTTTGATACCACCTTGCTCTGGACAGTAGGCTTCAAACTTTCTCCTTTTATATAGTCTTCTTTTGACCCATACCGAGAACTCTTTTCAAACTTCTGTTGCTTTTCAACTTTTAAAGACAACTTGCTCACATCATTTAAAGATCAATATGGCTACAATTAAACCACTTTAGCAATTTCATATTTTAGACATCCTAAGTATCTTGTAATGGTTTGCTCTTCTGATTTCACAAGCTATCCTTTTAACATGAGATTATCGAATTTTGCTGTGTACTCCTCTACACTAGGATCAAGAGCAACACTAAGAGGGGGGGTGGGGTGATTTAGTGCAGTGAAAAAATCATCGATTTTGTAAGATATTCGTTCATTGAAAACCAATCTCGGAAAGTGCTTGATTTTAGAGTAAATGAACTAACAAATTAATTTAGAAAGTAATAGTAACAATAAAAAGCAAAGTGGAAATGAGCACACCAGAATTTATAGTGTTCAAACCAGTCAAACCACTATATAGCATCCCCTTCAAGATGTATAGCTGCAATTTTCACCATAGATGCATCCGAGGTTTTATGGTATCGAAAATATCGCTCCGCGCACAAGATCCAACCAATCGGGTCTCCTTCTTCCCATCTAGGGAAGTCCACTCTCATGCATAGATAGTTGGGGTTGGTCATAGAGCTTCCCCTCTCTTGGAAGTCATATCTTTGGGCTAGGTGCGATTGGGCAAAACTCTCTCCTTGATGTGATTTCTTCGTGCTTAGTGGTCGGCCCAATCTGAGTTCGGTAAAGAGCGTCCGAATCTTATCCTCCATTCGTGCCTCGAAGGCTTCGAATTTAGCATTGATTACTTCCTCAAATGTTATAGTATATGCCGCCAAATCTGTGATGTTAAGATCTCTCTTTTGTTGTCGGGTTAAAGGCATGTATTAGTTGAGAGAGGTGATGGTCGAAAGAGTTGGTAGATCGGTGGATGTAGGCTATGGTTTAGACTTGTTTTGCGGCTATTTTGGGTGCAGTTTGAGGGTGTGGTTTGGTGGAGTTTTAGGGTTGTAGATGATTATTTTGGATCTGTGGTAGATGGTAGCAAAGGTTTGATAGAAATAAGTGGAAGTTGCAGCAAGTATGTGCTGTCTTGTAAGAGTAGTATTGTCGTCAAAGAAATAATGGTTTCTCGACGTAATTTCCACCAAAAACTTAAGAGAATTAAGGAGGGAATTGATAAAAAAATCATAGTTTATATGATAGCAAGGATATCTAATTTAATCAAGAAAATTTCGGCAGTATAACAGCAAGGAAATTGGTGCAAATTGCGATTGCAGAATTCTCATCGAGAAATTTCAGCGGGTTACGATGAAAATTTGCAGCAACAGAAAATCATTATTAGAGATGAATTTCTTAATTGATCAATCATAGATGGAAGCCAAGATGATCTATGAAGTGTATACGAAATTTCATTCAAAAAAGATTGCAAATAGATGGGTTAAGGCAACAATATGCTGCTGAAATTTTCTGTAGCACAAAATTTTAAGTATAGCAGATTGGATGTAAAAGATCAGTGGTTTATATTGAGAATTTTTTGATGAAACCAAAAGGAATTCCACTGTTATGAAGTGTTAAAGCTATTATAAAAATTTCATAAAGATTTGGATAGAAACAACATAGTATCAAGATCAAAAAACAGTGCTATGCGGCTGAAATTTTACAGTGCAGATTTTCAAGTATAGCAGATCAGACGTAAAATATCAATGATTTATATTGAGAATTTTTTGACCAAACCAAAGGAAATCTGCTGTTAGGAAATGTCAAAGATGTCATAAAAATTTCGCAGAGATTTGGATAGAAAAAATATAGTAGCAAAATCAAACAGATGGTTCTATACGGTTGGAATTCTACAATGTTTCTTTCGTCGTAGAGATGAAAACCTTATGACGAAAAGTTTATGCAGCAATATAGGAATAATTTTTTGGGGATTTTCAAATAAGGATAACTAAATTACAGCAGCAGTAAGGTAGAAAACCAGAACCTATTGCAATTCATGGGGAGATCAAAGGATGATCCGTGGTGGTGGAGATGACGGCGGAATTTGGCAACGATCTCTTAAGCAATTGTGGGAATTGCTTTGGGCAGTTGTGGAGGGTTGATGGATGGCTGTGGAAGGGCAGCGAGACGCCAAGAACGCTGCTCTGATACCAGGTGTTAGAACCCTTGTAGATTCTAAACTTAGGGTTGATCTCTTTAGGGGATCGACCTCCTTGGAACTCTATAGGGGTTCCTCCCTCCAAGTTGCTGCTCAAAGGCTGCAGAAAAGATTCATCTATTGCTTCAAAAGAGGAGAAATACATGGCTATTTGTAGGGTTTCTAAACCCTAACTCCTAATAGGACTCCTACTCAAGACTCATACTTCTAACCAACTCCAAATAGGACTTCTACTCAAGACTCCTATTCCTTTACAACTCCTAATTCATCTCTAAGAAACAACCTTCTAACCCTAGCTGGCCTCTTCACCTCTTTAATAGGGGTCGGCTTAGGTAGGTTTTACATGAATGTCCCTCTCAATTAGGACTCTCCTAGCTAGAGTCCTAACAGGTAAATTCATGATCAGTCTCCATTTGTTAGACTCTTATGATAACACATGGGTATTAGATACCGGTAGTGCTTATCATATTTGTAATTCATTGCAGGTTTTAGCAAGTCCTAGAAGATTGGCGAGAGACAAGATGGACCTCAAGATGGGCAATGGAGCAAAAGTTACTGTAGTAGCTATTGGCGAGGTCACCGTACATCTGCTTGGTGGAGCTATTATTGCATTGGATGCATGCTATTTTGTTCCTTCTATTATAAAAAATATTATTTTCATTTCATGTTTGATAGTTAGTGGATATAAATTATTTTTTGAGAACAATGGTTGTTCAATATTATTAGATGATGAGATCATCATGAGAGGAACATTGCATAATGGTTTGTTTATGCTAGACACTACTCTACATATTATAAATGTAAGTGTGTCCAAAAGGAAACGAGATGAGATGAACAGTGCACACTTGTGGCATTGTAGGCTAGGTCACATCCATGAGTGAAGGATTCAAAAGTTGCTAAAGGATGGATATCTAGATCCATTTGACTATGAGTTATATGCAACCTGTGAGCCTTGCCTTCATGAAAAACTGACCAACTATCCATTTAGTGGAATTGGAGAAAGAGCCACTGAACTACTAGAACTCATACATAGTGATGTATGTGGACCCATGTCAACTTATGCCATTGATGGTTACTCCTACTTCATTACCTTTACTGATGATTTCTCAAGGTATAAACATGTGTACTTAATGAAGTACAAGTTCGAGGCTTTTGAGAAATTCAGAGAGTATAAGAATGAAGCTGAGAACCAGACTAGAAAGAGTATCAAGACTCTTCGATCAAATCGAGGAGGTGAGTACTTAGGTACAAAGTTTACCCAGTTCCTCAAAGACCATGAGATTTTATTTGAATGGACACCTCTTTATACACCTCAACTCAATGGTGTATCTGAATGGAGAAATCGTACACTGTTAGACATGGTATGGTCCATGATGAGTTTAGCTGACCTACCTATCTCATTCTGGGGATATGCCCTAGAGACCGCAGATTACCTTCTAAACCGAGTTCCAACTAAAATGGTAGTATCTACACTATATCACATATGGAAATGGAAGAAGCCTAATCTTAAGGTTGATAAGATTTGGGGCTGCTCTGCCCACATTAAAAGACACAACCCTGATAAGTTGGAAACAAGGACGGAGTGGTGCAAGTTCGGATGAGGCTATTATGAGCATAGACTCCGGGAATTGACAAGAAGCCTTGAATTTTGAGATGGATTCCATGTACTCCAACAAGGATTGGAACCTAGTTAATATGCTTGGGGGTATTGTACCCATCGGTTGCAAGTAGATTTTTAAGAAAAAGATTGGAGTAGATGGCAAGGTAGAGACCTATAAAGCAAGGCTACTGACTAAGGGGTATTGTCAAAGACAAGATGTTGACTATAAAGAAACATTCTCACTCGTAGTCATGCTAAAATCCATCTGAATTCTATTTGCTATTGAAGCACACAATAATTATGAAATCTGGCAGATGGACGTGAAAACCATATTTCTCAATGGCAACCTCGAGAAAGGTGGTGTATATGATATAGCCTGAGGGATTCGTATCCAAGGACTACTCAGATAAGGTGTACAGGTTGCTTAGATCCCTTATCTATATGCCATACTTGAGAAAAGATACTCTTGAATTCAAGGCCTTTGAATTCAACCATCAAGCCTATAAGTTATATTTATTTAAACTTATCAACATGCACATAATGATACTTATAATGATTTACTAATTCAAAATATGATACCACGTATTTATCAATAAAAATGATATCAAGGCATGACATCTATTTTAAGTTCAATGATAATAGATAATCATCATTTTCAAGTATGATACGAATTTCAAATATGAAATTTAGCAAAATAACAATTCTCAATAAAAGATGACAATTCATCATTCTGAAGCATGATATCAATTGTAAATAGCATGATAAATTCGATACCTCATCGTAATGATGGACATTTATTATAAAATCAATCATGATTTTAAGAATAAATAATTTCAAGTATCCATGCCACATTACGATAGAAATCAATCATACATTTTGATATTTTTCATGCTTTTGATAAAACTAGTCATATTTCATGCATTCGTAATACATTTAAGCATTTACGATACGATTCATTTTTCACATTGTCATCAATTTGTCACATTTCTTCCCCTTTATCATCAACAAAAAGGAAATCATTTAACAAGACAAGTGTTTAAAAAAAAACTAATCAAGTACGTTCAACAACAAGTTATCTAAGTTAGCAAAAATGAGAAGTCAAGCAAAAATTTTGCATGATAACTACTTTTGGATAAGCAAACATTTTTACTTTAGATGTACAAAACCGTTTTAGTTCTTCTTGAGATGCCCAAGTTTCTTTCTTCCTTTGTCATAAAAATAAGACGAAGAAGAAGAAGGGTAAGGAAGGAATTCATCATGAACCAAATTCACGAAAGGATTTGAACCAAGTCAAATGAAAATAAATGAGTTTCATTGGATCAAGCTTTTAGTTCAACAAAGAGAAGTGATTCATGAAATGGATCAAGATATCCATACAAAATCAAATCCCCATTCTTACAAGTGATCATCACATATTAAAAATTCATAAAATTCTTCTTTCATGAGTAGAGTAAGCAAGAATTCATGATAAAGGAGCATGGATAAAAAATCCATGAAGAAAACTTCAAAAATCAAATTTGTTTCTCATTAAAAATTCACAAGAGTGAAATCTATAAGAGATGTATTTGTTAATAAATTCCATGAGTGAGGTGATTAAGTGTATTAAAAATCATTAAGTGATGGAGCAAGGGTATAAAGTAAATTTGATACCAAGTTAAGAGGAAGATAAAACTGAAATAAATTAATGAAAGCTCCATTCAGGAAATAAATTAAGAGGAAGATAGTCCGGAAAAGAGATACAACTGATAAAGTGATAGAATGAAGAGTGAAATTGTAAAGGTAAAGAGAAAGCACATCTCAATTAGTGTCATATAATGTCTATTTATACATAGTGAAAAAGAAGATTTTTCTCAAATGAGCAGCGAGATTGCCTCGCAGTTGAGGAAATCTCATCTGCTGTGTAGTTGAGAAAATCTCTCATCTGTTATGCAGTTGAGGAAATCTCTCTGTTATCATGTCCCCGCAAGATCGAGCTCCTATCAAGGATATCGATCTTGGACCAATGTAACAAATATAGTTTGAGGGCTAAAGGCTTCGTGAGTGAGTCTACTAGTTGATCAGCCATATGAACATGAGAGACACGAAGTTGACGTTTTTAGGATCGGAGCGGCACTAAGGGGGGGGGGGGGGGGGTGAATTAGTGCAGTGGATTAAACTTGTAAGTTTGAAAATGATGATTTCGATTCAACAAAGAATGACTTAGTAAAGGTAGCTCGAGTAAAGTAAGCAGATGAAAACCAAAAGCTTGCTGCTATGTAAATAACGATTTCAGAAACGTAAACACTCACACATTCAAGAAACATACCGATTTAAAGTGATCCGATCAAATGACCTACATCCACTTGCGAAGCCTTCTTCGATGAGGCTCCCAACTTCCACTAGCAAATCACTTTGAAGGGGAAGGACAAATACCCCTCTTACAACCTTTTACAAGTGGTTCACACTCTTACAGATTTTCAAAGAGAAAGAGGGAGGTGAACACTTTAGCCATTGAAAACAAGACTTGCTAAAGACTTTGCTAAGGCTTTATTTCAATCTCTAACTTCTCAAAGGTTGTATTCTCTGCTGAGAATTGAGGGGTATTTATAGACCCTAAGAGGATTCAAATTTGGGCTTCAAATTTTGACTTCCTCTTAGATTCCCAGAGCTGGCGGTGCCATCGCCTGTCAATGGCGATGCCACCGCCTATCAATGTCATATTGACCATTTACTGGTGGTGCCACTATCCGATCTTTCGGGTGCTGGGCGGTGCTACCACCCAGTCCGACGGTACCGCCGCCCGATCCTTCAGGTTCTAGGTATTGCCATCGCCTAGTCTAGTGGTGCCATTACCTAGACTATTTCAGCTCACTAGTTGGGCTCCAAACTTGGCCCAAACCAGTCCAAACTCGGGCCCAATTGGCCCCTAACCGGGTTATAGGATTACTCTTTAATACTAACCCTAATTACATGTAAACTATGAAATTAAGACATAGTCTTAAGCAAGTTTTTAACCGGCAACGTCGAGTTTCCTTCCAACGAGCTTTTCGGCGAACTTCCGACGAACTTCTGATACACCCTCGGATTTCTTCCAGTAGACTCCCAGTAGGCTCCCGATCTTGTGACTAGTTCAGTGAGTCTTTGGCAAGTAGCTGAACCTTCTCGGTGATCTCCATGAACCTCCGATGATCTCTCCGGCGGACTTCCGATACACCCTCGGATTTCTTCCGGCGAACTTACTTTATATCTTCAAGCTATCATAGTTAATCCTGCACACTTAAAATAAAACTTAGATTGAGACAATTAATCCTAAGCAATTAATCAAGTTGTCCGACATGTCATCGGTCACTCGACGCTTCGTCTGATTCTTCGGCACATCGTCCTCTCTTGCGGTCTATTGCCCAATCGGCTAGTTGACTCCGCAACTCCAATATCCTTGGCACAATCTTCGCTATTCTTAGCCCGATGCTCGAATCTATGGCCCGAAGCCTTCTATTGATACGTCAACTGATCCACCGGCCTGACGTCCAATCTTTTGACATGTTCCTCCGGCGCAACATGATTTTCCTGCTTTAATTGTCTCATCCTGAACGAAATATCCTACGTCACTCAAAACACAGATTAAATCATAAACACATATCAAGTGGTTTCATCATCAAAATACGAGATTCAACAATCTCCCCCTTTTTGATGATGACAACCACTTGATGACGGAGTTAACCTTAACTCCCAGAGTTTAAACAAACTCCCCCTATCAATTTGGCTTATTGATAGAAACTCTTACATTCAAAACTTCAAGTAACATGTCATCATAAACTTATACATAACATATCATGCCATCATACTTCTCCCCCTTTATCACCAACAAAAAGGAGAAGTTCCAACTCTTATGTGTTTAGAGATAAAAAGTTCAAATCATTGCATAATAAACATAGTATCAAATTTTATCATCAAATAATCTAGCAATTAAAGATTTGTAAGTTTAGCAACTGTTTGCTTCTCTTTAGGCTACAAGCTAGCAAATTTTATGATATGCAAGTTTTGCTACATACAAGCTAGTAAAAATTTTGAAAGCAAATGCAAGATAGCTTTCTTGTGTAAGCTCATAGTTCTTGCTTCCTATTGCAATGTGCAAGTTGCAAGTTTTGCTTCTTGAGATAGGCAAGATAGCATTTTTGTAATTTTTGTTTCTTAAGATAGGCAAGCTTTTGATGTTCAAGATAGCAAGCTCTTTCTTCTCTTTTGAGAAGTGTCATTTTTGCTTCTTTAGCAAAATGCCAAACTAGCAAGAGACAATGTTTTACATGAGACAAGCAAACAATTTGGCAAGTGTTACATTTGCATCTTCTCTTTAGATGTGCAAGAAGGTAGGCAAGTTTTTGCATTTTCTTGACTTGTGCAAGCTAGCTAATTTCTCTTTGAGATGACCCTTTACAATAGCACATTAGTAACTCTTTCTCCCCCTTTGTCATTGGCAAAAAGAAAGGAAGACCCTTTACGTCAATTTCTAAATCATAACAAAGGTAAGTGTCAATCTTATTTGTGCATCATTATGTTTTCAAATTAAAATATACACAATTTCAAAACTTTACATTTGTATCCTTACTTCATACATTATAAAATAAATTAATCACTATGGGCATATCATACATGATACATCATTTTGGTAACAAATCATAGCATTTATCAATATTTTGATCATGATACCAAGCATTCATCGTTTAGAGCATTCATGATACACATTATATGCAAATATCATCACAATAAAAGTAATTGCATGCATAATTTCAAATCATAAATGTTTCAAATCATGATGGTATTAATTTGTCAAATTGCATCCTACCATGCATGATCAAAACTGCTCCCCATTTGTATTTCATGCATAATTTCATTTCATCATATTAGGAATATCAAGAAGAATTAATTGAGTAATGAGATAAATATTTTTTGAGTACACGGAATTGTATAAAAATCATACAATAAGTGTTTCATGCATTCATATCATCACATGAAGGAATATCAAACAAAATTTGGTGATGAGATATTACTTCATGAATACAATAAAATTCATATAGCATATCATGGTTTATTAGAATTAGTCTTCTTTTTTGTGAATAGAAAAAAGAATAGTAGGAGAGCAAAATCTCAATTCATGCATATCAAATATTCAATCATCAAAATCATGATTCATCTAGAAAATTCTTCTCTTTAAATATTCAAAGAGAGAATCATGATGAACAATCTTGATTTATATAAAGTTTCAAAACATAATTATTAAGATCATGAATACTAAAAGACCATGAAACATTTCGACAAATCTCCTTTTAAATATAAAACAATCTTGATTCATTCAATAGAAAATTCAAATCATAATTACGAGAAATCAAGATCATGATTTCAATAAAACCCATTAAATTCAAATCATTTTCTTAATCCATGAGATTCATAAAAATAATACAAATGGATTCATCAAAGTTAATAAGATAGAGAAAAAAAAATTTCAAGAAAAATACTTTTCTCTATTTAGTTGTACACGGTAACTAAGGACAAACAGGTCCAATGAATTGGATTCTCTTGTATCGTTTGGGGACTACGGCGTAGTGGCATAGTACGTCCGTAGTCGATGAGTCGAGCGAATTATTACAGAGATAATAATTCACTAAGTTAGAAGGAGTTCTAACGGGTATGACTCACGGCCAGCTCGATAATGGGCCTAGAGGGTGACACACATATGGTAGGCATTGCGATAAGTAGAGGTTCGGATATGAGATATCCGCTAGAGCCCTTATCTTATTGGATATCCAATAAGCCCCTGAATTATTGGATCCCATAGACGAGATCCAATAAGAACCCATGAGAGATTATTGGATAGAGATCCACTAATCTAAAAGGCTTGGGTAATTGGATACAGATCCAAAACCCACTAGGGGAGGATCCATTAGGTTTTGACAGGGGTCCTCTATAAATAGGAGGGATTCAGAACCTCATAGGCTAGAGCCTTTGCTTGCCTCTCCTATTCTCCTCCCCCTCTCCACCTCAGAGTAGGCCTGCAGTTTTGAGGAGCATCGTCGTAGCCCTATTATATGGATCACCGCTAGAGAGGAGGATGATTGACCTTCTTCACCCTCTCCTAAAGATCTATAAGGAAACAGGGATATACAATCTCCCTAGGTAACACAATCTACTTTATATGCAGTTTTAAGTTTCGTGGATTTTACGCACTAATCTTTGCACGACGACGAATATCTCTTTGGGAATAGGGGATTTTGTTTTCTAGTTCTTCCACTGCACATGTGATGTCGCCCCCAGATTTCCCAACATCTTCTACTTTTCACAGGTTTAGGATATAACCCTTACAAGCACTCACTCTCCACTCTAAACAGAATTCTAACACTTAAATTAGAGGAGGATTCTCACAAGAGATTTCTACAGCAATTCTTCACTATTTAAACTCTCTATGCTTGTGTGCTTTAACCAGGGATGAGAGGGGTATTTATAGGCTTCAAGTTGATTCAAACTTGGAGCCTAAAACTTTCCCATCCCGGGTTCCCCGGGCACGGGTGATACCACCGCCTGCATTGGGCGGTACCACTGCCCAGTGTCAATCTAACACTGACATTGCCCTGGGCAATACCACTACCCAGGTCTGGTGGTACCACCACCTGGGGGGTAGTGCTGGGCGGTACCACCGCCTAGACTGGCGGAACCATCGCTTGGCACCCTGCTAAGGGTGGTATAACCACCCAGACTAGCGGTACCACCATTTGATATAGTCTCGAAGACTATGCCACGACAGTGAGACTTCTTGGGGCACTGTTTGGGCCTCTTATTAGGCCCAACATAGTCCTTACATGGGCCTAGCTGACCCCTAATTGGGTTGGCCCAAATCCAAACCCAAATACGTGCTAACTATGATGCCTAAGACATTTGCTAAGCTAATTAAGTCCCTATGTCTTGGTTTCTTCCGCACGATCTTTCGGAGATCTTCCGGTGAACTTCCGACGATCTCTCAGCAATGTTCCGGCGGACTCCTAGCAAGCTCCTGGATTTCACAACGATCTTCTTGGTGAGTTTCGATGAGATTCTCTGGCAAGCTCCGAGACTTCTTGGTTGGTTCCTCCAGAACTTCCGATAAACGTCTGGACTTTCGACGAACTCTCGAACTCCCAATGAAATCGCGTCCATGACTCCGAGACTTCATTTTGCCTCATGCCTTGCTATCGTAGTTAATCCTGCACATGTAAAAATAAATACACTTCGATCTAGACAAATAATACTAAGCATTAATCATGTTGTCCGGCATGTTATTAGTCTCTCGACGCTTCATCCGATTCTTTGACGCATCGTCCTCTCTTGCGGCCTATTACCCAATCAGCTAGTTGACTCTGCAACTTTGATATCCTTGGCACAATATCCACTCTTCTTGGCCCGATGCCCGAATCCACGACCTGAAGCCTGTTGGGAAAATCTTTGGGGGCGACATCACATGCGTAGCGAAAGAACAAGAAAACAAAATCCTCGATTCCCAAAGAGATGTTCGTCGTAGTGCGAAGATTGGTGCGCAAAATCCGTGAAACTGAAAAACTGCATATAGAGTAGATTGTGTTACCTAGGGAGATCGTATATCCCTGTTTCCTTGCAGATCCTTAGGAGAGGGTGAAGAAGGTCAAGCGTCCTCCTCTCTAGCGGTGATCCACACAACAAGGCAGCGACGACGCTTCTTAAAACTCTAGGCCTGCTCTAAGGTGGAGAGGGGAAGGAGAATAGGAGAGGCAAGCAAAGGCTCTAGCCTATGAGGCTTTGAATCCCTCCTATTTATAGAGGTCTCTTGTAAAACCCTAATGGATCCTCGCTTAGTGGGTATTGGATCTGCATCCAATAACCCAAGCCTTTTAGATTAGTGGATCTCTATCCAATAATCTCTCATGGGCTCTTATTGGATCTCGTCCATGGGATCCAATAATTCAGGGGCTTATTGGATATCCAATAAGACAAGGGCTCCATCGGATATCTCATATCCGAACCTCTACTCATCGTAATGCCTACCATATGTGTGTGACCCTCTAGGCCCAATATTGAGTTAGCCGTGAGTCATACCTATCATAACTCATTCTAACTCAGTGAATTATTATCTCTGTAATAATTCACTTGACTCATCGACTACGGACGTACTAGGCCACTACGCCGTAGTCCCCAAACGATACAGTGGAATCCAATCCATTAGACCTGTCTGTCCTCAGTTACCATGTACCTATAGTCCCTCATCCATCTAATATCCCAAAGACTGTATATCGAGCATGGTGCTGTCTGACCCATACGGTTTCTACTCGAGTCTCGCTCTAATCGGATTCTCCCGGAGAACTCTTTCTCTCTCAACACGAATGACCCTGGCCAGGGATTTGTCTGAGTAAGAACACATTGGATATTCCTCTCATGACGCCGAGAGTGGATGATCCTCTATTGACACTCAATAGCCCTCATAAGGTCGACTATCACTCCCAATGACCAGTTGTACTAGATCTAGGATAACCAAACCTATAAGTCTGGTATCAAAGAGTGGAGCACTCATATAGGACATCCTTGGTGTCTCAACTCTAAGGATCAGATATACCACTAGGATTATGGAATCGCTGTTGTTGAATCTCGTATTTTGATAATAAAACCACTTGATATGTGTTTATAATTTAAATTACATTTTGAGTGAAGGAGGTCTACTCGATCAGAATTAGACAGTTAACATAGGAGGAATTGACGTTGCACCGGAGGAGATCACGTCAGGATATTGGACGGTAGAAGGCTTCGGACGTCGGGCATCGGGCCAAGGAGAGTGGAATTATGCCAAGGATATCGGAGTTGCGGAGGTCAACTGTCGATTGGGCAACAAGCCGCAAGAGAGGACGATGCGCTGAAGAATCGGACGAAGCACCAACCAATGACGTGCCGGGCAACAGAATGTCAATTCGCGTTGTAATAATTGTCTAGATCGGAGTAGAGTTTTTACTTGTGTGTGCAGGATTAACTACGATAATGATGAAGACATAAAGCAAAACAAAGTGTCGAAGTCAAGCGCGAAGGATTTGTTGCGAGTTCGAGAGTTCGACGGAAGTCCGAAGGTTCGTCGGGAATGCTGCCGGAACTAGCCGAGAATGAGTAGGGAGCTTGCTGAAGGGTTTTTCGGAAGCTCGCCGGAAGGTTCATTGGAAGTTCGCGGAGCTCGCCGAGAAAGATCGGAGCTTACCGAAGAAGCTCATCGGAACTCGCCAAGATCAAATCGTGAAGTCTAGGAGCTTGCCGGGAGTCCGCTGAATGGTTTCCGAGAGTTTATCGAAAGACCGCCGGAAATTCGCCGGAAGCTCGCCGGAAGAAGTCTTGACTTATGGACTTTGTAATAGCTTAGAAAATGTCTTTAAATTCATAGTTAGCATGTTAATTAGGGTTAGGATTAGGTTTTAATCCTACAACCCAAGTAGGGGCCAATTGGGCCCGAGTTCGGACTGGTTTGGGCCAAGTTTGGAGCCCAACCAGTGATCTGAATTGGCCTAGGCGGTGGCACCGCCCAGCACCCGAGAGTTGGCCGGTGGCACCGCCAGTCCACTATCAGTGTCAGACACTGACAGGCGGTGGCACCACCGGCCTCGGAAACCAAAGAGAATTCAAATTTTGGAGCCCAAATTTAAATCCTCTTGAGGCCTATAAATACCCCTCATTTCTCAGCAGAGAAGACAACCTTTTGAGAAGCTAGAAGTTGAGAAAAGCTTTAGGAAAAGTCTTATTTTCAATAGCTTGAGTGTTCACCTCCTTTCCTTTCATTGAAATCTTTGTAAAAGGGTGAACTACTTGTAAGAGGTTGTAAGAGGGGTGTAAGAAGGAGGTTGATCTTCGCCTAGTAAAGGAATATCATTAGTGGATGCCGGTGGCCTCGACGGAAGAGGAATCGGAGGAGTGGATGTAGGTCACGATTGACCGAACCACTATAAACTAACGTCTTCTCTGGTTTGCATTTTATTCTTGCCATTTACATACTGCAAACTACTTTACTTAGTCACTATGCTTCTATACGCTTCTAAGTTATTAAGTTTTTCAAGTTCGGTTTTCTATCGTATGAAAGATTTTTCCAAAACTAAAGTTTTAATCCGCTACACTAATTCCCCCCCCCCCCTCTTAGTGCCACTCCGATCCTAACAATTGGTATCAGAGCACGGTATTTCTCATTTTGGATTTACACCCGAGAGAAATGGCTCTTCATGGCTTTCAAGAGGGCTTTTCGGTTGTTCGTCCACCGTTGTTTAACGGATTGGACTACACTTATTGGAAAACTCGAATGAGAGTTTTCTTGATTTCTATGAATTTAGATTCATGGAATATCGTTGAAAACATTTTTCAACTTCCCTCTAAACCAATGAACGAATGGTCGGATTTGGAGAAGATGTATTTTTCTTTAAACGCAAAGGCTATGAATGCCTTATTTTGCGCTTTGGACAAAAATGAGTTCAATCGGATTTCTACATTCAAAACGGCTTTTGATATTTGGCGAACACTTAAAATCACGCACGAGGGAACTAGTAGAGTCAAAGACTCGAAAGTTAACATTTTAATACATGATTTTGAGATTTTTCAATTGAAGCCAAGTGAAACCATTGTTGACATGTACACCCGTTTTACGGATGTCGTCAATGGTTTACAAGCTCTTGGTAAATGTTTCTCGAATTTTGAACTTGTTAGTAAAGTTTTACGATCACTTTCTAAAGCTTGGGAATCAAAAGTAACGGCAATACAAGAAACAAAAGATTTAAATATTTTTCCACTTGAAGAACTTATCGGCTCATTGATGACATATGAAATGGTGCGCAATGCACATGATGAACACAATGAACACTTGAACCACCTTCCAAAGAACAGGAAGGATTTGGAACCCTGGACAAATGAATACCACTTGAGCGATGACTCAAGTGATGAGGACAATGATGAACTTGAACTTCAAACACTAAATCTTAATAAGTTTATTAAACAAAAATAAAAAATAAACAATGAACTTGAACGAAGGAAGAGGCCAAAGAAGAGGAAGGCAACCAAGGATGAATCAAGAACTTCCAAAGGTGAAACGACGAATTGGGCTTTGACGAGCTTCAACTATAAGGTAAGTATCTCAACTCTCTTGAATTATTTTGAAATTACTTGAAGTTTTTCATGAGTTCTTAATTTAGATAGTAGGAATAGGAAATAAAAACTTGTTTTTCAAAAATTATATCATGTTTTTCTTTTTAGCATCTTTGAAAAAATTAAAAATTTGATATTGAAAAATATATTGCTAAGGTTTCATGCATGTTATGTTTTGAAATGTTGAATGATGTATGCAACATTATGGATGATAGTTATATAATATGTGATAATGCTTAGGATTAATCCATGCATGCGTATTTTGATGATTTTATGTCATGCATGAGTTTTTGAAGTAAATGTTGATTTGATACTCTCATTTTGGATTAACATGTTTTTGATTTAATTATTTTTATGACGAATTAAGATGACATTCTCATGACATATTAAGATGACATAGTGCATGTACATCTATATATGAATTTCTTGATAGTCTTTTGAAGATAGATGTGATATCATGATGTTTTATTTTTGATGTGTTTGGTCTTGACGGCTTTATGACGAAACTTATGTTTTGACTTTAAATGATGATACAATGTTTTCACAAAAAGACTTGAACACCCTCACATGAAATCAATTGCATGAAATGGAAATAAATTTTATATCCTATTGAGATTAATGAATTTATTTTACCAATCTTGTGAATCTCGTGAAAATAAACATGATGAATATTTTGAAAATAAATGAGTGTATCATGCATTTGGTCTTAATGATTTCTCTTGAACATACTTTTTGAAATCATACTTGATAATGAATATCAAGATATTAAAAGAATGTTATTGATGAGGATATAAAGAGGAATAACCTTTGTATATGAACAAATACTAGAAGACCATAATACGCAGCGGAATAAAATGGAAACACAATCAAACAGAACACCAAGATATTCGTGGAAAACCCCTTCAATGTGAAGGGTAAAAACCACGGGGCAAACTAGAGATAATCCACTATGAGAATAATGAATATACAAATCTCAATCTCTTGCCCTAAACCCTAGCAACAACCACAAGAGAATAACTGGGATACAAGGATCACGTCACTGCCCACAATATCTAAAACCTCCCCAAGTAATCACAGCAAGAGTCTACTATAGATTTGATCTAACCTGAGATGAGAACACTGCTAGATGATTGAGAACAGTCTCTCTGTGTTGTCCTTGTCTTCTTCCTTTTCTTTCTCTTCCTTTTCTGCCTTGTTCTCCTTCTTCTCTTTGGAATCCCGTGGCTCTCAAGATCTGCCTCGTTGCTGCCTTTTTATAGCCTTTTTCTGCTTCTAAAACGTAGCCATCACACCCCCTAATCTTAATTAGGGTTAGATTAAGAGGGGGTGTGGGCTGCCCTAGCCCACATGGGCTGAATATGGGCTATCAACCCAACAACCTCCCCCTTCAGCCCATAAGGGAGGCTATCCCATGACTCCTCAATGTGAAGCCATGCCGACCAACTGTCGGCATATCTCCTGTCTTTCTTTTGGTAAGGTCTTCGTCAACATGTCTGCTCCGTTGTCATCTGTATGAATTTTCTGAAGCTGCAACTGCTTCTCTTCAAATACATTTCGAATCCAGTGGTATCTAACATCTATATGCTTTGACTTGGAATGAAACATTGGGTTCTTACACAAATGGATGGCACTCTGGCTGTCACAATGCAACATATAATTTTTCTGTTTCAGCCCCAATTCTTGTAAGAATTCTTTCATCCATAACATTTCTTTGCATACCTCTGTAGCAGCAATATATTCTGCTTCTATGGTGAAGAGAGCAATACATCATTGCAACCTGGATTGCCATGACATAGCTCACCCTGCAAAAGTAAGTACATAACCTGAAGTGGACTTCCTCGTATCTATATCTCTTTCCATATCTGCATCTGTGTAACCTGTCAACATAGGTGGTCCACCTCCAAAGCTTAAACAAACCTTAGAGCTCCCTCTGAGATATCTAAAAATCCACTTCACTGCTATCCAGTGCTCTTTGCCTGGATTTGCAAGAAATCTGCTAGTAACACCCACTGCATATGCGATGTCCGGCCTCGTACATACCATTGCATACATTAAACTTCCAACTACTGAAGCATAAGAAACCTTTTGCATTTTCTCCTTCTCCTCATCACTTAACGGACTCTGTTCTGAGCACAACTTGAAGTGACCTGCAAGAGGAGAACCAACTGGTTTTGCGTTGCTCATACTGAATCTTTCCAATACCTTCTCAATGTATTTCTCCTGTGACAACCAAATCTTCTTGTTTTTCCTGTCACAGAAAATCTACATGCCTAGTATTTGCTTTGCTGGCCCCATATCCTTCATTGCAAAAGACTCACTCAGTTCTTTATTCAACCTGTCAATTTTAGACATATCTTTCCCAAGAATAAGCATGTCATCAACATAAAGTAAGAGAATAATAAAATCCTCACCAAACCATTTGATGTATACACAATGATCTGAAGCCGTTCTTTTGTATCCATTTTCTATCATAAATGAATCAAACTTTCTGTACCACTGTCTTGGAGCTTGCTTTAGCCCATACAAGCTCTTCTTCAACTTGCAGACAAAATTATCTTTACCTTTGACTTTGAAGCCTTCTAATTGCTCCATATAAATTTCCTCCTCCAAATCACCATGAAGGAAAGCTATCTTCACATCTAACTGCTCAACCTCCAAGTCCTGGCTAGTAGTAATACCAAGAGCAACACGAATAGAAGACATTTTAACAACAGGAGAAAATATCTCTTCAAAGTCAATACCTTTCTTTTCACCAAAGCCTTTCACAACCAATCTAGCTTTGTACTTTGGTTGAGAACAATATTCTTGAGTCTTCAACCTAAAAACCTACTTGTTCTTCAAGGCCTTCATTCCATTTGGTAGCAGCACCAAATCATAAGTGTGGTTCTTCAGAAGAGAATCCATCTCTTCCTACATAGCAACTAACCACTTCTCTTTCTGCTCACTCTCAACTGCTTCCTGGTAACTTTCTGGTTCACCTGCATCAGTAAGCATCACATACTCATCTGTAGAGTATCTTCTGGAAGGTTGACGTTGTTTAGAAGATCTTCTCAACTGAGGTTCTGCGGGAACTTGCTCTCCTGCTTCTTCTTGCTCAACATGTCCTGCAGGTAAATCAACATCAGGCTCTACACTATTTTCCTACACATCTCCCCTATCACCCTGATATACTAGAGGAATAACTGGGTCACAATCTTCTAATCCTTATGCAGAAGTCTTGGCTGGTGCCTGTTGAATCTCGGATTTTGATGATGAAGTCAATTGTCATTTGTTGTCTAATCTATGTGTTGAGATAAGTGTGCAGGATTAACTACGATGAAAGTTAGACAAGCAGTAGGAGTTGCGCCGGAGTCAAGTTTATGATCACGTTGAGAGTTCGAGAGTTCGATGGAAGTTCGGACGGTCGTCGGAGGTTCTACGAGAATAGATCCGAGAAGTCCAGAAGCTTGCCAAGCGAAGCTCGTCGGAACTCGCCAAGTGGATTGTCGCAAAGTCCAAGAGTTTGCCGGAAGTCCGCAGGAGCATCACCGAGGGTTCATCGGATGATCGACGGAAGTTCGCCGGAAACTCGCCGGAAGAAGCGATTGACGCACCGAAGCAAAGCTGCAGAAATTGTCTTAGATCTAATTGTAGTTAGCACATTGATTAAGTTGGAAAATGGGAGGTGATCCCATTAGCTTAATCTTGGGGCAATTGGGCCCTTGAAAGACTGAAATTGGGCCGAATGGAGCTAACCATTCGGACCCTGATTGCACCAGGAGGTGCAACCGCCTAGGCCAGGAGGTGGCACCGCTTGGGCTAAGCCTCCCAGCGAGACTGGGCGGTGCAACTGTTAGAACCCTTGCAGATTCTAAACTTGGGGTTGATCTCTTTAGGGGATCGGCCTCCTTGGAACTCTATAGGGGTTCCTCCCTCCAAGTTGCTGCTCAAAGGCTGCAGAAAAGATTCATCTATTGCTTATGAAAAGAGAAGGAATACATGGCTATTTATAGGGCTTCTAAACCCTAACTCCAAATAGGACTCCTACTTAAGACTCTTACTTCTAACCAACTCCTAATAGGACTCTTACTCAAGACTCCTATTCCCTTACAACTCCTAATTCTTCTCTAAGAAAAAACCTTCTACATGAATGCCCCTCACAATTAGGACTCTCCTAGCTAGAGTCCTAACATAATGTCCCTCTCAATTAGGACTCTCCTAGCTAGAGTCCTAACATTTTTACATGAATGTCCCTCTCAATTAGGACTCTCCAAGCTAGAGTCCTAACAGACCCGCCCTCTTCAAATCAGCCTTGTCCTCGAGGTTGATGATTCATGAATTCTGGGAATTTGATCTTCAAGTCGTCATAGTTCTCCCAAGTGGCATCTTCTTTTGGTAGGTTCGCCCACTGTATTAGCACTTCATTAGTGGGTCATCGTCGTCGAGTCACGATCCGTCGATCAATAATGGCACTTGGCTGGGTCTGGAGTTCTCTTTCGGTAGTCATATTTGGTGGGTGGCTTTGGGCTGTCTCCAAGCACTTGTTTAAAACTTCCGGTTAGCTGTTGGTTTGTGGGTGATATGTCGTACTCCTTTTCAATTTAGTACCCTACATATAGAATAACTTTGTCCAAAATCTGCTATTGAAGATGCAAGTAGAATTTGTCACAAGCACAATGCGTCCCTTATAGTGTAATTCTTTTGAGTCCCAATTGTAATTAGCCATGGGGCTTGGTGCTTCCTCCAATTTTTTTATAATCTTACTAGTATCTGAATCTTCCTGCCATTCCATCTTAATATCCTCAAGGAAGTCGCTGGTCGGAAGTGAAACGGTCGAAACTTTAACTTGCTCGGGTAGCTGCAAAAGCGCATCTGCAAGAACATTCTCTTTCCCCTTTTTGTAAGTTATTTCAAAATCAAATCCAAGAAGTTTTGTTACCCATTTTTGCTGCTCAGGGGAAGATATCTTCTGCTCCAAGAGATATTTTAGGCTTTTATGGTCGGTCTTGATTTGAAAGTATCGCCTGATCAAGTACAATCTCCACCTCGTTGCTGCGCGCACAATGGCGAGCATCTCCTTATCATATGTTGATATATTTTGATCGGAGGGAGATAATGTCTTGCTAGTGTATGCGAGTGGTCGACCATCTTGCATGAGAATGGCTCCAATTCTGACTCCAGATGTGTCGGCCTCAATAATGAAGGGTCGGTTGAAATCTAGTAGTGTTAGCACCGGTGTCGTCGTCATGGCTGCCTTAAGTTTGTCGAAGGCAGCGGAGGCTCTGTCCAACCATTGGAAGACATCTTTTTCTAGTAAGGAAGTAAGTGGTGCACTGATCTTTCCATAGTTTTTCACGAACTTGCGGTAGTAGCCTGTTAAACCCAGAAAGCCATGTAGCAATTTTATGTTTCTCGAGGTCGGCCAGTTTTGCATTGCTCCAATTTTGAAGGGGTCCACTGCCACACCTTCCTCTGATATGATATGCCCAAGATATTCCACCTTTTGTTGAAGAAAGCAAAAATTCGTGGTTGTTGTGTGTTCAAAAGGTGGTTTTCCGTATATCTTCTTCGCATGCTCGTATTTGATGATACCCGGATCAAAGGTCCAGCTTTGTAAAGATTTGTGCTCCCTTTCATCTAGCAATTCATCTACTATTGGAATAAAGTATTTGTCCTTGATGATTATGCCATTGAGAGCTCGGTAATCAACACATATTCGCCATGTTCCGTCCTTCTTGCGTACAAGTAGCACCGGCGAAGAGTAGAGGTTGCAACTTGGCCGAATAACTCCTATTTCGAGCATCTCTTTTATAATCCTTTCTATTTCATCCTTCTGGAGATGTGGATACTGATATGGCTGAGCATTTGCTGAAGATTTGCCTAGAAGAATCATTATACAATGATCATGCCGACAGGTAAGAGGTAGGTTGCGCGGTTCATCAAATATATTTGAAAATTCAGCAAGCAAAGGAAGTAGATTTGGATCTTCAAATTCTATTGGCTCTCCCTTAGTTTGCTGCTCAAGTTGTACCAAAAAGCCGCTGCATGCTTTATGCAAAACATTCTCCATTTGTTGTGTGCAAATCGTTGTTATGTCGCCCCCATGTTTCCCGTGCAATGTCACCTGTTTCTCCTTACTGTAAAATTTCATAATTAGTTGCATAAAATTCCAAGAAATATCACCTAATGTCATCAACCATTTTATTATGAGCATGGCCTCATGATCATCAAGAGGGAGAAGGAAGAAATATGCAATCATCTCTTGGTAAGGCCTCATGATCATCAACAGTTTCACTTGTGGGCGCCTACGATCATACTTCAAAATCCGTCCGTTGGCGACCTTAACGACAAACCTGCTACAATTCTCAATAGGTAAGTTCATATGGACAGCAACCTTACTATTTAGGAAGTTATTAGTGCTGCCCGTCTCGATGAGAACAGTGATCGGTTGTTGTTTGAGAAGGCCTCCAACTTTCATCGTTTGCGGGTTTGAGTAGCCAGCTAGTGTTTGTACCGTAACTTCGGTCGGTTGTGGCTCTTCTTCTGCATCTTTTTCTTCATGTTCAAGGCTCTCTTCTGAATGTTCAATGACCTCTTCTTCTATCGGTTCAATCATAAGAAGTCCTCCTTTACTACAGCGATGCTCACGGCTCCACGGCTCGTCACAATGCCAACATAACCCCTTCGCATATCGCTCCCGAAGCTCTTCTCCTGTTAACCTCTTTGGTGCAGGGACTTGGTCGATAGTAGGGGGGGCTGAGGGCTTCAATATTACTGGTTGAGGAGTGACCCTAGTCCTCCGAGCTTCATGGTTCAATTGCTCCTCTTGATGTCGTGCGAAAGAGATGGCTGCCATAAGCGTGTACGGTTGTCGCGCTTTAACTTCTCCTCGGATCTCCGGCTTCAAGCCCTCAATGAAGGTCCTCAATAGCTGTTTTTGAGACCAATCATGATTTTGATTAGATAACCTTTCAAACCTGGTTTGGTACTCCTGAATGGTGGAGATTTGTCGGATCTTTGCTAGTTGTTCGTCAATATTCTCGTAAGCGGTTGGTCTGAAGCGGATCAGCAGTCCTTCTTTGAATTGTTGCCATGAAAGAACTCTATAAGTATGTTCAAACTGTTTAAACCACTGTATAGCATCCCCTTCAAGATGTATAGCTGCAATTTTCACCATAGATACATCCATGGTTTTGTGGTACCAAAAATATCGCTCCGCGCGCGAGATCCAACCAATCGGGTCTCCTTCTTCCCATCTAGGGAAGTCCACTCTCATGCATGGATAGTTGGGGTTGGTCATAGAGCCTACCCTCCCTTGGAAGTCATCTCTTCGGGCTTGGTGTGATTGGGCAAAGCTCTCTCCTTGATATGATTTCTTCGGGCTTAGTGGTCGGCCCAATCTGAGTTCGGTAAAGAGCGTCCGAATCTTATCCTCCATTCGCGCCTCCAAGGCTTCGAATTTAGCATTGATTGTCTCCTTAGATGCCATAGTATATGGCCCCAAATCAATGATGTTAAGATCTCTCTTTTGCTATTGGGTTAAAGGCATGTATAGGTTGAGAGAAGTGATGGTCGAAAGTGTTGGTGGATTGGTGGATGTAGGTTGCAGTTTAGGCTTGTTTTGTGGCTGTTTTGGGTGCAGTTTGAGGGTGTGGTTTGGTAGAGTTTTAGGGCTGTGGATGAAAGTTTTGGATCTATGGTAGATGGTAGCAAAGGTTTGACAGAAATCCGTGGAAGTTGCAGCAAGTATGTGCTGTCTTGTAAGAGTAGAATTGTCGTCGAAGAAACAACGGTTTCTCGACGTAATTTCCACAAAAAACTTGAGAGAATTGAGGAGGGAATTGATAGCAAAATCACAGTTTATATGACAGCAAGGATATCTAATTTAATCAATAAATTTTTGGCAGTATAACAGCAAGGAAATTGGTGCAAGTTGCAATTGCAGAATTGTCGTCGAAAAATTTCAGCGGGATACGATGAAAATTTGCAGCAACATAAAATCGTTTTTAGAGATGAATTTCTTAATAGATCAATCTTAGATGGAAGCCAAGATGATCGATGAAGTGTATAAGAAATTTCATTCAAAAAAGATTGCAAATAGATGGGTTAAGGCAACTGAAATTTTCTGCAGCATAGATTTTCAAGTGTAGCAGATTGGACATAAAAGATCAGTAGTTTACATTGAGAATTTTTCAATGAAACCAAAGGGAAATCTACTGTTAGGAAGTGTCAAAGATATCATAAAAATTTCGTAGAAATTTGGATAGAAAAAGCATAGTAGCAAGATCAAACAGATGGTGTTATGCGGCTTGAATTCTGCAATTCAAGTGCAGCAGATTGGACATAAAAGATTAGTAGTTTATATTGAGAATTTTTTTATGAAACCAAAGGGAAATCCACTGTTAGGAAGTGTCAAAGATGTCATAAAAAATTCGTAGAAATTTGGATAGAAAAAGCACAGTAGCAAGATCAAACAGATGGTGCTATGCGGCTGGAATTTTGCAATGTATCTTTCGTCGTAGAGATGAAAACTTTGTGACGAAAAGTTTATGCAGCAATATAGGAACGATTTTTTTTTTTTTTTGGATTTTTGAATAAGGATAACTAAATTGCAGCAGCAGTAAGGTAGGAAACCAGAACCTGTTGCAATTCACGGGGAGATCAAAGGATGATCCGCGGTGGTGGAGATGATGGCGGAATTCGGTGACGATCTTTTAAGCAATTGTGGGAATTGCTTTGGATGGTTGTGGAGGGTTGATGGATGGCTGTGGAAGGGCAGCGAGACGCCAAGAACGCTGCTCTGATACCAGGTGTTAGAACCCTTGCAGATTCTAAACTTGGGGTTGATCTCTTTAGGGGATCGGCCTCCTTGGAACTCTATAGGGGTTCCTCCCTCCAAGTTGCTGCTCAAAGGCTGCAGAAAAGATTCATCTATTGTTTATGAAAAGAGAAAGAATACATGGCTATTTATAGGGCTTCTAAACCCTAACTCCTAATAGGACTCCTACTTAAGACTCTTACTTCTAACCAACTCCTAATAGGACTCCTACTCAAGACTCCTATTCCCTTACAACTCCTAATTCTTCTCTAAGAAAAAACCTCCTACATGAATGCCCCTCACAATTAGGACTCTCCTAGCTAGAGTCCTAACAGAATGTCCCTCTCAATTAGGACTCTCCTAGCTAGAGTCCTAACATTTTTACATGAATGTCCCTCTCAATTAGGACTCTCCAAGCTAGAGTCCTAACAGCAACCTCCCCAGCCAGGAGGTGGCACCGCCTGAGCTCAGTCTTCGAGCTAGACTGGGCGGTGCAACCTCCCTGACAGAGAGGTGGCATCGCCTGAGCTCAGTCTTCGAGCTAGACTAGGCGGTGCAACCTCCCTGACAGAGAGGTGGCACCGCCTGAGCTCGGTCTTCGAGCTCTGGCAGAGAGGTGCAACCGCCTCAGTCAAGAGGTGGCACCGCCTGGGCTCAGTCTTCGAGCTCTGCCAGGCGGTGCAACCTCTCCAGTCAGGAGGTGCAACCGCCTGATCCCGGAATTCCGGGATTTGATCGTTTTGAGCTCCAAATTTGAACTGGGTTGGGGCCTATAAATATCCCACCCATTCAGCACTGAAAGCACAGAACACACACTCGAAATCTTGCTATCTTTCTGTGTTTCTTAGAGCTCAAAACTGCTAGTTCTCCTCTTTCTATTCTTCAAGTTTGAGTTGTAAAGAGAGGAGAGAAAACTTCTGTAAGGGTTGTCTCCTAAGCCCGTCAAAAGGAGTGAATCTGTAAGAGGGTAGTTGGCCTTCGCCTATTGAAGGAAGGCCTCTAGTTGACGTCGATGACCTCGTCGGTGGAGGAAGCCAAAAGTGGAGTAGGTCAAGACTGACCGAACCACTCTAAATCTCTGGTTTGCGTTTATTTTGAGCACTTTATCATTACTTCAAACCTCCTACATAGCTACTGTTCTCTGCGCCTTTACGAACAAGTTTCTGAGTGCTGATCTTTCCGAATCTGCATTCAGACATAAATCGGTGTTTTCATACATTACAGTTTACGTTTACATTTTGATTCTACAAAACTGTCTTCTGCGCTTTTACGAACGAAGTTTCTAAGTTCAGATCCCTTTAACACTGCGTTTAGACGTAAAACTACGTTTAGACGTAAAACTGCGTTTAGACGCAAACTGCGTTTAGACGTAAAACTACGTTTAGACGTAAAACTGTGTTTAGACGTAAAACTGCATTTAGACGCAAACTGCACTGCGCTTAGACGCAATCTGATCTTAGACGCAAACTGCGCTTAGATGCAAACTACGCTTAGACGCAATCTGCATTTAGACGCAAACTGCATTTAGACGCAAACTGCGTAAACTGCGCTTAGACGCAAACTGTGTTTAGACATAAACTGCACTTAATCATAAGTATTCTTAGAATCGGCTTTTGCATCAAAATAGTTTTTATCAAACGAACGCAGCTTTCGTTTTTAATCGCTGAAAGATTTCCACTGCACTAATTCACCCCCCCCCTCTTAGTGCTCTCGATCCTAACAATTGGTATCAGAGCCCGGTTAACTCTCAAACGAATTAAAATCCAAGAGAGATGGCTTACGCCGGAAACCAAGAGGGCCATTCCATTACACGTCCACCCATGTTTAATGGGACGGACTACACCTATTGGAAGACCCGAATGAGGATCTTCCTTATTTCTATGGACATAGAACTCTGGAATCTTGTTGAGAATGGTTTTTCAAAGTCTTCTCTTCCAATGATCGATTGGAACGATTCGGAAAAGAAGGCTTTCGCTCTTAATGCAAAGGCTATGAATGCCTTATTTTGCGCACTTGACAAAAACGAATTTAATCGTGTTTCGATTTGTGAAACTGCATTTGATATTTAGCACACACTCGAAGTGACTCATGAAGGCACAAGTAGAGTGAAAGAGTCAAAAATCAATCTTTTGTTACACTCTTTTGAACTTTTTCGGATGAAACCGAGTGAGACTATTGGCGAAATGTTTACCCGCTTCACGGATGTTGTCAACGGTCTAAAAGGACTCGGAAAAAGTTTTTCGGATTTTGAGCTCATAAATAAGATACTAAGATCCCTTCCTAAGAGTTGGGATCCTAAAGTCACTGCTATTCAAGAGGCAAAAGATTTAAACAACTTCCCTCTTGAAGAACTAATTGGGTCATTAATGACCTACGAGATGACTTGCAAAGCTCATGAAGAGCAAGAAGACATCCTTCCAAAGAACAGGAAGGATATGACACTTAGAACTTTAGAAGATCACTTGAGAGAAAACTCAAGTGAAGAGGACTGTGATGATGACTTGGCACTTCTAACTAGAAAATTTAAAAAATTCATTAAAAGAAACAAGTTTAAGAATGATACTAAAAATAAACTTGAACCCAAGAAGGATCAAGTTATTTGCTATGAGTGCAAAAAGCCAGGACACTACAAGAGTGATTGTCCCCAAACCAAAAAGAGAACAACAAAGAAGAAGGCGCTCAAAGCAACATGGGATGAATGCAAGAGTATCAGTAGAAAATACAAATTGCTGAAAAAGGTGCATGATAGTCTTACTTGTGAGTTTGACAAGTTAAAAGTTGAACATCATGATAGTTTAAATTCATGTATCAAATGTCATGATTTAGAAACTTTCCAAAAAGAAAACCTGCTACTCAAGGACACCTTGAAGAAATTCGAGGTTGGTAGCAAGTCATTAAACATGATCCTTGCAAACAAGGGTCACGTTCCAAAAAGAAGTGGAATTGGATTTGTGAGAAGTCCTCACCTAAATCCAACCACTTTTATAAAAGGCTCCATCTTACATGTTCAACACCAAGCAAAATGCAACTTTTGTTGCAAAATTGGACACAAGACACATTATTGTCCATTCAAGAAAATTAGTCCAAATAAATTGATTTGGGTTCCAAAAGGAACCATGATAAACTCTATGCAACATGATAAACAATGTAGATCTATCTTTGAGGAACCCAAAAGCAAATGGGTACCTAAAAATTATCCTTTCTTGTAGAAACCCACACCATCCCAAGCTAGGAGCAAGAGATGGTACCTTGATAGTGGATGCTCAAGGCATATGACCGGAGATCCATCTCAATTCTCTAAGCTCACAAGCATAGATGAAGGCTATGTTACCGTCGGAGACAACAACAAGGGTAAAATCATTGGCAAAGGAACCATAGGTAACAAATCCAACTTCTTTATTGAAGATGTTTTGTTAGTTGATGGTTTAAAACATAACCTCTTGAGCATTAGTCAATTATGTGATAAAGGATACATTGTCAAATTCGAATCTAATGCTTGTATCATTGAAAAACCCCATAAAAACATGTCTATGATTGCATTAAAACAAAATAACATATACACTATTGAAATCAATGATTTGTGTAATGAAATATATTTTTCGGTTTTAAATGAGGATGCTTGGCTATGGCATAGAAGATTAGGTCATGCTAGCATGAAACTAATCACTCAAATATCATCTAAAGAACTTGTAAGAGGAATTCCTCATATCAAGTTCATCAAAGATAATGTATGTGATGCTTGCCAATTAGGTAAACAGATTAAGGGTAGTTTCAAGACTAAAAATCAAATAAGCACCTCTAGGCCCTTACAATTGATCCATATGGACTTGTTCGGACCAATCTCTTCATCAAGTCTAGGAGGTAGCAAATACGCCTTTGTCATTGTTGATGACTATAGCAGATATACATGGACCTACTTCTTAAAACAAAAAAATGAATGCTTTAGATATTTTACCAAGTTCTGTAAACTTGTTCAAAATGAGAAGGGTTCTATGATTTCGTCACTAAGAAGCGATCATGGTGGAGAATTTCAAAACCACGATTTCCAAGAATTCTATGAACTCAATGGATATAACCATAATTTCTCTACTCCAAGAAATCCTCAACAAAATGGGGTAGTAGAAAGAAAAAATTGAAATCTACAAGAAATGGCAAGAACCATGTTGAATGAACACAGCCTACCCAAATACTTTTGGGCCGAAGCCGTAAACACTGCATGCTATATTTTGAATAGAGTACTACTAAGACCCTTACTCACCAAAACTCCTTATGAGTTATGGAATAACAAAAAACCCAATGTTTCATATTTTAAAGTCTTTGGGTGTAAGTCTTTTATCTTAAATGAAAAGGATAACTTAGGAAAATTTGATGCTAAATCCGATGAAGGAATCTTTCTTGGTTATTCTTCGGTTTCTAAAGCTTTTCATATCTTCAATAAAAGAACTTTAATTATTGAAGAATCCATTCATGTTGTTTTCAATGAGATTTCCGAAATTAAGAAAAATGATCTTGATGATGATGTTAATTTTGATTCCTTAAATTTAAATGAAACCCCTTCTCCAACTAGCAACTTGGATGCATCCACTTCCGAAACATCCTTACCCAAGGATTGGAAGTATGTAGATGCTCATCCTAAGGAGCTAATATTAGGAGACACATCAAAGGGGGTTCAAACACGATCTTCTTTTAAAAATTTTTGTGCCAACGCCGCCTTTCTCTCCCAAATTGAACCCAAATGTGTTGATGAAGCCATGAAAGATGATTCATGGATTATCGCAATGCAAGATGAATTGAATCAATTTGAGAGAAATGAGGTATGAACGCTTGTTCCTAGGCCAAATGACCATTTAGTAATTGGTACTAAATGGGTTTTCAGAAACAAGCAAGATGAAAATGGTATCGTGGTTCAAAACAAGGTTAGATTAGTGGCCAAAGGTTTCAACCAAGAAGAAGGTATCGATTACGAAGAAACCTTCGCACTTGTGGCTCGATTGGAAGCCATAAGGATGCTCCTTGCCTACGCTAGTAGTAATAATTTTAAGTTATTTCAAATGGATGTTAAAAGCGCTTTTTTAAATGGCTTTATTTCCGAAGAAGTTTATGTTGAACAACCTCCTGGATTTGAAAATAATAGCCTCCCTAATCTTGTGTTTAGATTAACTAAAGCTCTCTATGGTTTAAAACAAGCCCCAAGGGCTTGGTATGAGAGACTTAGTTCTTTTCTTATCAAAAATAACTTTACAAAAGGCAAGGTTGATACTACATTGTTTATCAAGAATTTTGAAAATAATTTTCTCATTGTTCAGATTTATGTTGATGATATCATCTTTGGCTCTACAAATGAATCTCTTTGTGAATCTTTTGCTAAAACTATGAGTCTTGAATTCAAAATGAGCTTAATGGGAGAATTAACATTCTTCTTAGGTTTACAAATTAAACAACTAAGCAATGGCATCTTTATTAGTCAAACTAAATATGCCATGAATTTATTAAAAAGG
Organism: Musa acuminata AAA Group; assembly: GCF_036884655.1. Classification (NCBI taxonomy): domain Eukaryota; kingdom Viridiplantae; phylum Streptophyta; class Magnoliopsida; order Zingiberales; family Musaceae; genus Musa; species Musa acuminata. Next base: position 25,552,816 of record NC_088335.1, read on the forward strand.
TTTAATATGAACAACTCAAAGGCTAGTAACACTCCTATGAGCACCTCCACTAAGTTAGAAATTGATGAAAGTGGAGAAAGCTTTGATCAAAAAACTTATAGGGGCATGATAGGAAGTTTACTTTACCTCACTGCCACCAGACCAGACATCATGTTCAGTGTAGGACTTTGTGCTAGATTTCAATCAAACCCTAAGATATCTCATCTCAAAGTAGTTAAAAGAATACTTAGATATCTTAATGGAACCACAAATCTAGGATTATGGTACCCAAAATCAGAAAATTTTGAGTTAACAGCTTATGCTGATGCGGACTTCGCTGGCTATAGACTAGATAGAAAAAGCACATCAGGATCATGTCAATTTTTAGGACATGCCCTTGTTTCCTGGTCATCTAAGAAACAAAGCTCGGTTGCTCTATCAACAACCGAAGCTGAATATATTGCAGCAAGTGCATGCTGTGCACAAGTTGTATGGATGAAAAACACTTTAGAAGATTACAAAGTTAATCTTAAAGATATTCCCATTAAATGTGATAACACGAGTGCAATATGCTTAACTAAGAATCCTATACAACACTCAAGAACAAAACATATTGATATTAGACATCACTTTATACGAGATCATGTCACTAATCATGACGTAACCATAGAGTTCATTGATACTAAACATCAACTAGCTGACATTTTTACAAAACCTCTAAGTGAAGAACAATTTGATTTCATTCGAAGAGAATTAGGAATGTTGATGTGTCCGAATAGATAAATTTGTTAAAATTATTTTTCGGACTATATTGAATGATCAAATCACTTGATTGCCATGTTTCTATGATTATATGTGAAAATCTGCAACAAAATCTTGTCCGAATGCATCTTATTTATTCGAATGCTATAAAACAGATTTTCTCGTACACCTTCATGAGAAATAAGTTTCTGAAATAGATTTGATGAAGTGATTCATGTGTATGTATTCCATCCTGCAAAATCTTTACATAGACAATTGATTATAACAAAAAGGGGAAGAAGTATTTAAAGCAATCTATGTAAAATTCCTCTATAAGCTTGCTATTATTATTTTCCTAGCATCATAATTACTATGCTTTTTGTTGATGACAAAGGGGGAGATATATGAATTGATAAACACTGCCATGATTAGAAATACTATGAGAGATGCTATAAACACTGCTATGTGATGCTATAAACACTGCTATGATTATGTCATCCTTGCATCACCAAGAGATATATGAACATGTGCTAAAGTTTGCATTATGCCCTGAGTTGATATCTTATCATGTGAAGAAAATGCAAAACTTACTAGAATATTTCAAATGTGTGCATCATGTAATAGTGCTTCACAGCTTTATATGATAATGTTCAAACTACATGATGAATAGTTACAAACACAATCATACAAACTTGATGATGTATGTCAAGCCTTGACATCATCTTTGAAGAGATACATCATGATGAGTATCATGATGGGAGTATTGATAAGTTTAACTGATCTAACTTATCAATACGTCACTTGAATTCTTAGGTCTTGAATTCAAGGTTGACTTATCTCAACTATGGCATATAGACAGGGGGAGTTAAGGATAACTCCATTATCAATTGATTGTCATCATCAAAAAGGGGGAGATTGTTGAATCTCGGATTTTGATGATGAAGTCAATTGTCATTTGTTGTCTAATATATGTGATGAGATAAGTATGCAGGATTAACTACGATGAAAGTTAGACAAGCAGCAGGAGTTGCGCCGGAGTCAAGTTCATGATCACGTTGGGAGTTCGAGAGTTCGACGGAAGTTCGGACGGTCGTCGGAGGTTCTGCGAGAACAGATCCGAGAAGTCCAGAAGCTTGCCAAGCGAAGCTCGTCGGAACTCGCCAAGTGGATCGTCGCAAAGTCCAGGAGTTTGCCGGAAGTCCGCAGGAGCATCACCGAGGGTTCATCGGATGATCGACGGAAGTTCGCCGGAAACTCGTCGGAAGAAGCGATTGACGCACCGAAGCAAAGCTGCAGAAATTGTCTTAGATCTAATTGTAGTTAGCACGTTGATTAAGTTGGAAAATGGGAGGTGATCCCATTAGCTTAATCTTGGGGAAATTGGGCCCCTGAAAGACTGAAATTGGGCCGAATGGAGCTAACCATTCGGACCCTGATTGCACCAGGAGGTGCAACCGCCTAGGCCAGGAGGTGGCACCGCCTGGGCTAAGCCTCCCAGCAAGACTGGGTGGTGCAACCTCCCCAGCCAAGAGGTGGCACCGCCTGAGCTCAGTCTTCAAGCTAGACTGGGCGATGCAACCTCCCTGACAGAGAGGTGGCACCGCCTGAGCTCAGTCTTCGAGCTAGACTGGGTGGTGCAACCTCCCTGACAGAGAGGTGGCACCGCCTGAGCTCGGTCTTCGAGCTCTGGCAGAGAGGTGCAACCACCTCAGTCAAGAGGTGGCACCGCCTGGGCTCAGTCTTCGAGCTCTGCCAAGCGGTGCAACCTCTCCAATCAGGAGGTGCAACCGCCTGATCCCAGAATTCCGGGATTTGATCGTTTTGAGCTCCAAATTTGAACTGGGTTGGGGCCTATAAATACCCCACCCATTCAGCACTGAAAGCACAGAACACACACTCGAAATCTTGCTATCTTTCTGTGTTTCTTAGAGCTCAAAACTGCTAGTTCTCCTCTTTCTATTCTTCAAGTTTGAGTTGTAAAGAGAGGAGAGAAAACTTCTGCAAGGGTTGTCTCCTAAGCCCGTCAAAAGGAGTGAATCTGTAAGAGGGTAGTTGGCCTTCGCCTATTGAAGGAAGGCCTCTAATTGACGTCGGTGACCTCGTCGATGGAGGAAGCCAAAAGTGGAGTAGGTCAAGACTGACCGAACCACTCTAAATCTCTGGTTTGCGTTTATTTTGAGCACTTTATCATTACTGCAAACTTCCTACATAGCTACTGCTCTCTGCGCCTTTATGAACAAGTTTCTAAGTGCTGATCTTTCCGAATCTGCATTCAGACGTAAATCGGTGTTTTCATACATTACAGTTTACGTTTACGTTTTGATTCTGCAAAACTGTCTTCTGCGCTTTTACGAACGAAGTTTCTAAGTTCAGATCCCTTTAAAATTGCGTTTAGACGTAAAACTACATTTAGACGTAAAACTGCGTTTAGACGCAAACTGCGTTTAGACGTAAAACTACGTTTAGACGTAAAACTGTGTTTAGACGTAAAACTACGTTTAGACGCAAACTGCACTGCGCTTAGACGCAATCTGATCTTAGACACAAACTGCGCTTAGACGCAAACTGCGCTTAGACGCAATATGCATTTAGACGCAAACTGCATTTAGATGCAAACTGCGTAAACTGCGCTTAGACGCAAACTGTGTTTAGACATAAACTGCACTTAATCATAAGTATTCTTAGAATCGGCTTTTGCATCAAAATAGTTTTTATCAAACGAACGCAGCTTTCATTTTTAATCGCTGAAAGATTTCCGCTGCACTAATTCACCCCCCCCCTCTTAGTGCTCTCGATCCTAACAGTGCCTTCTTCTTCAAATCCTCAAAGATTTGATCCTCAAAGAATACCACATCTCTGCTCCTGAACACCTTCTGCTTTTCTGGATCCCAAAGCCTGTAACCAAACTGATCATGTGAGTAACCAAGAAAAATACATTCTTTAGACTTACCATCCAGCTTGGACCTCTCATTATCTAGAACATATGCAAATGCACGACAACCAAACACTCTCAAATGCCTGTAGGAAACATCTTTCCCTGACCATACATGCTCTACAACATCACCATCTAGGGCTGTACATGGTGATAAGTTGATCACATCAACTGCAGTCCTCAAAGCCTCATCCCAAAACCTTTTGGGTAGCTTGGCCTGTAAAAGCATACATCTGATCTTTTCCATGATGGTGTGGTTCATCCTCTCTGCAATTGCATTATGCTGAGGTGTACTAGGAACTGTCATCTCATGTTGGATCCCATGTGACCTGCAATAGTCATTAAACAATCCCGTATACTCACCACCATTATCTGATCTTATGCATTTCAATTTTCTTTCTGTCTCCCATTCAACCCTGGCATGAAACTCTTTGAAGACATTAATAACCTGATCTTTGGTCTTCAAAGCATAAGCCCAAACTTTCCTGGAAAAATCATCTATAAAAGTGACAAAATAAAGTGCACCACTTATACCAAGAACATCAACAGATCCACCAAGAGTTTTTGTCCTCAAAGGACCACATACATTTGTATAAACACGGTCTAAGGCATGCATTTTTCTAGACAAAGCAGCACTAGCAAATGAAACTCTATGTTGTTTACCAGCCAAACAATTAATACAAGGGTTCAGATGTATACCTCTGAGATCTAGTAATACCTCTCTCTTGAAAAGAGCTTGCAGCCCCTTCTCGCTTATGTGTCCTAATCGCCTATGCCACAACTCCATATTGAAGTCTTTCTCTATAGCATTTAATTGCTCACCATAAGCTTTAGCCTGCAACCTGTACAAAGTATGACATTTCTTTCCACTAGCTATAACAAGAGAACCCTTACTGAGCTTCCATTGCCCTCTGTGAAATCTGCTTTCATACTCTTCATCATCTAGTCTTCCAACTGAAATTAAATTCAGCCTCAAGTCAACCACATGCCTCACATCCTTAAGTACCAACTTGCAGCCAAGGTTGATCTTTAAATGGATATCACCCATGCCAATGATGTCTGCTGTGCAATAGTTACCCATCTTGACAACACCAAAGTTTCCAGACCTGTATGTAGCAAAAAACTCTCTCCGAGGTGTAGCATGATAAGAAGCACCTGTGTCAATCACCCACTCAAGATCCTAACACACACAAGAAAAAATATCATCAGAAGGAGACAAAATCAAATAATCACCACCCTGCACTATAATTGTAGTATTATCCTTTGACTCTGTAGACTCCACTTCTTTTCCCTTTTTCTTATTCTTCTTAGGTTGCTTACATTGGTTCTTGTAATGTCCTTTCTCACCATAGTTATAGTAAACAATATCTTTTCTTGATCTTGACTTGCTCCTACCCATACGTGAACTGCTTCTAGACTTTGACCTTCCTCTATTCTCTGAGATAAGTGCCTGTGAATCATTCTGAGATGTTGCTGAACTCTTTCTTCTCAACTCCTCATTTAACAAACTGCTTGTTACTTGACTCATAGTGACAATACCATCTGGCGTAGAATTACTAAGGGAAACCACCAGTGTCTCCCAACTTTCTGGTAATGAACTGAGAAGTAACAATGCCTGCAACTCATCATCAAGAGACATTTTCATAGAGGATAACTGGTTAGTAATACTCTGCATTTCATTCAAATGCTTAGCAATTGAAGCACCCTCTCTATATTTTAGGTTCACAAGTTTTCTGATCAAAAAAGCTTTGTTGCCAGCTGTTTTTCTTTCATAGAGACTTTCCAATTTTTTCCAAAGAGAATATGCAGAAATTTCAGTAGAAAAATGGTGAAAGACACTATCATCAAGCCATTGTCTAATAAACCCAATTGTTTTTCGATCTAACCTCTTCCACTCATCATCTGTCATAGTTGTAGATTTTGCACTATCCCCTTCCAAAGGTCCATACAAATCTTTGCAATACAAGAGATCTTCCATTCTTGGTTTCCATATCATCCAATTATTTCCATTCAAACTAATCATGCGAGAAATATTACTGGCCTCCATGTTCAAATACAAAAATTAAATCACCAAAATCCCGCTTTGATACCAGTTGATGGGGATATAAAGAGGAATAACCTTTGTATATGAACAAATACTAGAAGACCATAATACGCAGCGGAATAAAATGGAAATACAATCAAACAGAACACCAAGATATACGTGGAAAACCCCTTCAATGTGAAGGGTAAAAACCACGGGGCAAACTAGAGCTAATCCACTATGAGAATAATGAATATACAAATCTCAATCTCTTGCCCTAAACCCTAGCAACAACCACAAGAGAATAACTGGGATACAAGGATCACGTCATTGCCCACAATATCTAAAACCTCCCCAAGTAATCACAGCAAGAGTCTACTGTAGATTTGATCTAACCTGAGATGAGAACACTGCTAGATGATTGAGAACAGTCTCTCTGCGTTGTCCTTGTCTTCTTCCCTTTCTTTCTCTTCCTTTTCTGCCTTATTCTCCTTCTTCTCTTTGGAATCCCGTGGCTCTCAAGATCTGCCTCGTTGTTGCCTTTTTATAGCCTTTTTCTGCTTCTAAAACGTAGCCACCACACCCCCTAATCTTAATTAGGGTTAGGTTAAGAGGGGGTGTGGGCTGTGGGCTGCCCTAGCCCACATGGGCTGAATATGGGCTATCAGCCCAACAGTTATCATGGAATCATGCTTGATAATTTATTTTTACGAAATTTACCTTTCTTTCTTGAATGTTGACCTTTTTTTTTAAAGCAAAGGCATGCTCATAAGAAGCAAATCATATGAATAGAAATTTATAAAAATGAAATGTATGTTAGGATCAAGAGCACTAAGAGGGGGGGGCGGGTGAATTAGTGCAGCAGAAAACTTTCTGCGATTAAAATGAAACTACGTTCGAATGATAAAAATGATTTCTGTGTGAAAGCCGATTCTAAGATTACTTTAACTTAAGATCAAGCAAGATGATGTTAAAGTCAATCTATGAAGGCAGTTTGCAGTTATGATCAAAACCATAATATAAGCGCAAACTGAAATATGATGTTCGCACGAAGAAACTGATTTACATCTAAATGCTGATTCGTAAATCACTTGATTAGGCGAGATGCAGTTTAAGCAAGGGTATAAAGGCAGTTTGTAGTTATGGTAGAAATCAAAATGTAAACGCAATCTGAAATATGATGATCGTACGAAAAAGCATATTTACGTCTAAACGCTGATTCGGAAAGTGCAAGGCTCGAAACCCGATCGTATATGCGCAGAAAGCAGTAAGCTTCAGAGGAGGTTTGCAGTAAAGATAATATGCTTAAAGTAAATGTAAACCGAGATTTAGAGTGGTTCGGTCAATCTTGACCTACTCCACTTTTGGCTTCCTCCACCGACGAGGTCACCGACGTCAACTAGAGGCCTTCCTTTAATAGGCGAAGGCCAACCACCCTTTTATAGTTTCACTCCTTTTGATGGGCTTAGGAGACAACCCTTACAGAATTTTCTCTCCTCTCTTTACAACTAAGAACTTGGAAGAACAGAGGGAGAAGAACTTTTGGCCTTTACAACAATTTTGAGCTCTAAGAATCACAGAAAAGGATCAAGATTTTGGTGTTAGTTCATTGCCTTTCATTGCTGAATGGGTGGGGTATTTATAGGCCCCAACCGAGTTCAAATTTGGAGCTCAAAACTATCAATTCCCGGAATTCCGGGATCAAGCGGTTGCACCTCCTGACTGGAGCGATTGCACCGCCTAACAGAGCTCGAAGACTGAGCCTCTGGGCGGTGCTACCTCCTGTCAGGGGTGGTTGCACCTCCTGACAGAGCTCGAAGACCGAGCTCAGGCGGTTGCACCTCCTGACTGAGGCGGTTGCACCGCCTGGCAGAGCTCGAAGACTAAGCTCCGGCGGTGCCACCTCTTGTCAGGGGAGGTTGCATCGCCCAGTCTCGCTTGGAGACTGAGCCCCAGGCGGTGCCACCTCCTGGCTGGGGCGGTTGCACCACCCAGTCTCGCTCGGAGACTTAGCCTAGGCGGTGCTACCTCCTGGCTTGGGCGGTTGCACCTCCCGCCAGAAATCAAGGTCCGAATGGGTTGATCCATTCGGCCCAATTTGGGTTTTTCGAGGGGCCCAATTGCCCTAAGATTAAGTTAATGGGATTACCTTCCATTTCCAACTTAATCATTGTGCTAACTACGATTTTTCCTAAGACATTTACTGCAAGTTGCTCCGGTGCGTCAATCGCTTCTTCCGGCGAGCTTCCGGCGAACTTCCGTCGATCATCCGATGAACCCTCGATGATGCTACTACGGACTTCCGGCAAACTCCTGGACTTGCGACGATCCACTTGGCGAGTTCCGACTAGCTTCTTTGGCAAGCTCATGGACTTCTTGGATTTGTTCCCGCAGAACCTCCGACGACTGTCCGAACTTCCGTCGAACTCTCGAACTCCCAACGTGATCATTGTCTTGACTCCGGCGCAACTCCTGTTGCATGTCTTTCTTCCATCATAGTTAATCCTGCACACTTAAAACAAAACTTCGATCGAGACAATTAATCCTAAGCAATTAACCAAGTTGTCCGGCATGTCATTGGTCCCTCGACGCTTCGTCCGATTCTTCGGTGCATCGTCCTCTCTTGCAGCCTATTGCCCAATTGGCTAGTTGACTCCGCAACTCCGATATCCTTGGCACAATACCCGCTCTTCATGGCCCGATGCCCGAGTCCATGGCCCGAAGCCTTCTGTCGATACGTTGACTGATCCACCGGCCCGACGTCCAATCTTCTGACATGTTCCTCCGGCACAGCATGATTTTCCTGCTTTAATTGTCTCATCCTGATCGAAGCATCATGCGTCACTCAAAATGCAAATTAAATCATAAACATATATCAAGTGGTTTCATCATCAAAATACGAGATTCAACAATCTCCCCCTTTTTGATGATGACAACTACTTGATGACGGAGTTAACCTTAACTCCCGGAGTTTAAACAAACTCCCCCTATCAATATGCCATATTGATAGAAACTCTTGGATTCAAACTGAATTCAAGTCATTGCAATATTCATCATGAATACTTGCCACACGTCATCATGAACTACAAACTCCCCTTATCAATATGCCATATTGATAGAATCTTGAATTCAAACTGAATTCAAGTCATTGCAATATTCATTATGAATACTTGCAACATGTCATCATGAACTTATGCATAAACTTATGCATAACATGTCATGTCATCAACATACTTCTCTCCCTTTGTCATCAACAAAAAGGAGAAGTACCACAATCAAGTGTTTATGATATTGGTTCAACTCATTGCATGAAAAACATAATATCAAGTTTTATCATCATGCAGTTTTGAAGCTAGAAAATTTAGCAAATGTTACATTATGCTTAGAACATTCAAGCTATCAAGTTTTACATATGCAAGTTTTACAGCATACAAGATAGCACTTTTAGAACATGCAAGCTAGCAATGTTACAATATTTTAGAACTTGCAAGCTAGCAATTTAGAGATGTTCAAGAAGGCAACTCTTGCTTCTTGAAATATGCAAGTTGCAAGCTAGCAAATTTTTACGATATGCAAGTTTTGCTTTTTGAGATAGGCAAGATAGCACTTTTGCAATTTTTGTTTGGCAAGCTTGTGATGTTCAAGATAAAAGCTCTTTCTTCTCTTTTGAGAAGTGTCATTTTTGCTTTCTTCTTAAATTGTGTAAGCTAGCTAGTTTGCCTCTTTTCATGATGTCCACACTAGAAATTCTTGCTCCCCCTTTGTCATTGTCAAAAAGAAGGGAACACCCTTTTTTCAATTTTCATATTATGACAAAGGTAAGTATCAATTTTATTTGTGCATCATTATATATTCAAATTAAAACATACACAATTTCAAAAGCCTTATTTTTCATGCACGATACCGAAAAATAAATCAATCATCATTAATGGGTATATCATATATGATACACAAACATTAAAATTTTTAAGCATTTATCAACATGTTGATCATGATACCAAACATTCATCATTTAAAGCATTCATGATACATATCATATGCAATACATCATGTACATCATTGTCATAAGTATTGCATGCATCATTTCAGATTCATGAATATTTCATCATTTCATGCACCTTGCCAAATCATAAAATATACAATCATCATTAATGCAGGATTCCTAATCATCATTTATTTTGCAACATGATGGTACCATATTTGTCAAATTACATCCTACCATACATGATCGAAACTTCTTTTTTGTATACATTAAAACAAATTAATGAATATTTCATGTATTCTTCTCATCACATAAGGAATATCAATAAGAATTATTAGGTGATGAGATAAATATTTCATGAATACAAGGAATTGCATAAAAATCATATCATAAGTGTTTCATGTATTCATATTATCACATGAAGCATACAAGACAACAATGCAAAGAAATCATGTCATGATGAATATCAATGTGAAAATTCTGCAAATATCATATGATACAATCGCAAAGCATGATATAATTACGTGATATATCATGAGATGATAATTTATCATATCAATGAAAGATATCAATGAGGATCAATTCGTGAATACCAAAGATATGATTCATGGTTCATTAAAATTCTTCTTAACAAGTTCACGATCAAGATTCATATAATTCTTAATAAAGCAAATTGATGTACAATCATCACACAAGATATACAAGGCAAAGAAATCTTTTTATTTCTATATTATGAAATATATGATATCAAGGCTCATGATTCATTTGAAAAGATATAGTACAAAGAGCAACTTGAAACATTCTTATCAAGATCACATTTTAAAATATTCCAAGTATCAAGATATCAATATGACACTTCATTGAATTATCAGAAATCAAAAGACAAGTTACATTTCATTTGAAAAACTCCTTTTGATAAATGTAGGGAGCATAATGAACGATCTTGATTTATAAAGAGCTTCATGTTATAATTATCAAGATCATGATTTTAATAATTATTTTCTTTAGCAAAAAACACAAAAGCACTTTATTTTTGCATAAGAAATCTCATTGTATTATGATTTATAAATTCTTTTTCTGCACATGAATCATAGGAGATATGTATGTGAAACAAATCTTTGCAAGAAAAAATACTATCATTCATATTTCAAGATGAAATTTATAAGCAGGAATCATTTCATCAAATCCATTTCAGAAAAATATTTTTTATATAATAAGTGTATGAGAAAATTCGATTGTTAGGATATCAATTGTTAAGTGAATCCGAAAATGAAATTAACACTTTCATGCATTCGGACAAGATTTTGCTATAGATTTTTAAGTTCAATCATGAAGATAAAACATGCTCATGATCATAAAAATTTATGTATCCCAAACATATAATTTCCAACATGTTATTAAGGCATGTAATAGTGTCATCATGGCAATTAAGTGATTTGAACATTGAATCAAGAAAGTCTGAAATATAATCTTACAAAGTTCATGCATTCGAGCACATTTTTGCCATAGTCTTTCAAATACACTCATGAAAATAACACATGCTTATCATCAGCTTAAAATCTCATGCATAAAATTGTTAATCAAAATATTTAATTTCATCATTATGCATTTCTTCAAATCAAACATGATTTTCAATTAAAATCGAGAAATAACAATGGAAATCAACGTAATACACATTATTACTTCTTAACCATGATTTTATATTTTCAATCAAGATCATTTTATTTGTTTATCATAAAATATGTAATATTATCATTTTCAAAATTACTTAGCATGATCATAATTAATTTTTTTTTTTAACATGTAATTTTTAAGAAAATTAATTCTAAACTAAAAGAGAAAATACATCATGAAAGCATCAAGTAATTTCAGAATAAATTAGGGGGATTTTGATTACCTCATCATTGAAAGCGATTAAGGCGTAGTTTGCCACCTTGCCTTTCTTGATTTTCTCCTCGTCTTCGGAGGAGCTCGATTCATCCCACTTTATTTTCTTCTTCTTTGGCCTCTTCCTTCGTTCAAGTTTATTATTTATTTTAGATTTTTGTTTAATAAACTTATTAAGATTTAGTGTTCGAAGTTCAAGTTCATCATTGTCCTCATCACTTGAGTCATCGCTCAAGTGGTATTCATTTGTCCGGAGTTCCAAATCCTTCCTGTTCTTTGGAAGGTGATTTTGTTCATCATGTGCATTGTGCACCATTTCATATGTTATCAACGAACCAATTAGTTCTTCAAGTGGTAAGTTGTTTAGGTTTTTAGCTTCTTGTATTGCAGTTACTTTTGAATCCCACTTCTTGGAAAGAGAACGCAAAATCTTGTTTACGAGTTCCAAATCCGAAAAACATTTTCCAAGAGCTCTTAAACTATTGACGACATCCATGAAATGGGTGTACATGTCGCCTATACTCTCGCTTGGTTGCATTCGAAAAAGCTCAAAATCATGCAATAAAATGTTAACTTTCGAGTCTTTGACTCTACTAGTTCCCTCGTGCGTGATTTCAAGTGTTCGCCAAATGTCAAAAGTCGTTTCGCACGTAGAAATCCGATTGAACTCATTTTTGTCCAAAGTGCAAAATAAGGTATTCATAGCCTTTGCGTTTAAAGAAAAATACTTCTTCTCCAAATCTGACCATTCGTTCATCGGTTTAGAGAGAAGTTGAAAACTGTTTTTAACAATATTCCATAAATCCAAATTCGTAGAAATCAAGAAAACTCTCATTCGAGTTTTCCAATAAGTGTAGTCCAATCGGTTAAACAACGGTGGACGAAAAATTGATAAGCCCTCTTGAAAGCCATGAAGAGACATTTCTCTTGGGTGTAAGTCCGAAATGAGAAATACCAGGCTCTGATACCAATTGTTAGGGTCAAGAGCACTAAGAGAGCGGGGGTGAATTAGTGCAGCGGAAAACTTTTTGCGATTAAAACGAAACTACGTTCGAACGATAAAAACGATTTCTGTGTGAAAGCCGATTCTAAGATTACTTTAACTTAAGATCAAGCAAGATGATGTTAAAGTCAATCTATGAAGGCAGTTTGTAGTTATGATGAAAACCAGAATATAAGCGCGAACTGAAATACGACGTTCATACGAAGAAACTGATTTACGTCTAAATGCTGATTCGTAAATCACTTGATTAGGCGAGATGCAGTTTAAGCAAGGGTATAAAGGCAGTTTGTAGTTATGGTAGAAATCAAAACGTAAACGCAATCTGAAATATGATGATCGTACGAAAAAGCAGATTTCCGTCTAAACGTTGATTCGAAAAGTGCAAGGCTTAAAACCCAATCGTATATGCGCAGAAAGCAGTAAGCTTCAGAGGAGGTTTGCAGTAAAGTTAATATGCTCAAAGTAAATGCAAACCGAGATTTAGAGTGGTTCGGTCAATCTTGACCTACTCCACTTTTGGCTTCCTCCACCGACGAGGTCACCGACGTCAACTAGAGACCTTCCTTCAATAGGCGAAGGCCAACCACCCTTTTACAGTTTCACTCCTTTTGACGGGCTTAGGAGACAACCCTTACAGAATTTTCTCTCCTCTCTTTACAACTCAGAACTTGGAAGAATAAAGGGAGAAGAACTTTTGGCCTTTACAACAATTTTGAGCTTTAAGAATCACATAAAAGGATCAAGATTTCGGTGTTAGTTCATTGCCTTTCAGTGCTGAATGGGTGGGGTATTTATAGGCCCTAACCCAGTTCAAATTTGGAGCTCAAAACTGTCAATTCCCGGAATTCTGGGATCAAGCGGTTGCACTCCTGACTGGAGCGGTTGCACCGCCTGGCAAAGCTCGAAGATTGGGCCTCTAGGCAGTGCTACCTCCTATCAGGGGCGGTTGTACCTCCTGACAGAGCTCGAAGATCGAGCTCAGGCGGTTGCACCTCCTGATTGAGGCGGTTGCACCGCTTGGCAGAGCTCGAAGACTGAGCTCAGGCGGTGCCATCTCCTGTCAGGGGAGGTTGCACCGCCTAGTCTCGCTCGAAGACTGAGCCCCAGGCGGTGCCACCTCCTGGCTGGGGCGGTTGCACCGCCCAGTCTCGCTCGGAGACTTAGCCTTGGCGGTGCTACCTCCTGGCTTGGGCGGTTGCACCTCCCGCCAGAAATCAGGGTCCGAATGGGTTGATCCATTCGGCCCAATTTAGGTTTTTCAGGGGCCCAATTGCCCCAAGATTAAGTTAATGGGATCAACTCCCATTTCCAACTTAATCATTGTGCTAACTATAATTTTTCCTAAGACATTTACTGCAACTTGCTCCGGTACGTCAATCGCTTCTTCCGGCGAGCTTCCGACGAATTTATGTTGATCATCCGATGAACCCTCGGTGATGCTACTGCGGACTTCCGGCAAACTCCTAGATTTGCGACGATCCACTTGGCGAGTTCCGACGAGCTTCTTTGGCAAGCTCATGGACTTCTCGGATTTGTTCCCGCAGAACCTCCGACGACTGTCTGAACTTCCGTCGAACTCTCGAACTCCCAACGTGATCATTGTCTTGACTCCGGCGCAACTCTTGCTGCATGTCTTTCTTCCATCGTAGTTAATCCTGCACACTTAAAACAAAACTTCGATCGAGACAATTAATCCTAAGCAATTAACCAAGTTGTCCGGCATGTCATTGGTCCCTCGACGCTTCGTCCGATTCTTCGGCGCATCGTCCTCTCCTGCAGCCTATTGCCCAATCGGCCAGTTGACTCCGCAACTCCGATATCCTTGGCACAATACCCGCTCTTCTTGGCCCGATGCCCGAGTCCACGGCCCGAAGCCTTCTGTCGATACGTTGACCGATCCACCGGCCCGACGTCCAATCTTTTGACATGTTCCTCCGGCACAACATGATTTTCCTGCTTTAATTGTCTCATCCTGATCGAAGCATCCTGCGTCACTCAAAATACAGATTAAATCATAAACATATATCAAGTGGTTTCATCATCAAAATACGAGATTCAACAATGTAATCCTCTATCTTATTGATTTTTCAATAAATCTATGCTTGTCATATATGAATTTATTGAATGTAATTTTGAGGATGATTTTAGATTTGACAAATGCTTGATTCGTATTTACGACATAAGATACATTTTAAATATGAATCATGCTTCAATCATGTTAAATGCTTCAATCATTTTCTATCTCTAGAGTTCTCGATTTTGATGAAATACAAGTGATAAATTCATTTATGATATCTTGTAAATCATTTGAATTATAAATAAGTTTTTTTTATGATGTGTTAAAAGAATCACTTAAAATGAAAATGCTTTTCCCATCTTATCGAGATTAATGATTTCATGATATTGTGTGAATCTCAAAATTGATTTTGATGAAATAGTAATAATATTATTCATGTTATGAATCTCAAAAATGATAATTTGATTATGATTTTTTTTTAATTAACTTGAATGAAATTTTATTTTAACCGAATCATGAACTTTCCCTTGACTTCTTGACTTAAGAATTTTGAAGAAACATGATGATTACTTGATATTTGATACTTGAAATTTCTTGTAAAATGTGATTTTGATAAGAATGTTTCAATTTGCTCTTTGTGCTATATCTTTTCAAATGAATCATGAGCCTTGATATCATAATATAGAAATAACAAGATTTATTTGCCTTGTATGTCTTGTGTGATGATTGTACATCAATTTGCTTTATTATGAATTATATGAATGTTGATCGTGAACTTGTTAAGAAGAATTTTAATGAACCATGAATCATATCTTTGGTATTCACGAATTGATCCTTATTGATATCTTTCATGAATTCTTTGCATATTTGGCTTGTTGAATGGTTGAAATTTTTAGCCATTGAGTTCTCCCTTCTTTTCGATAATGATAAAGGGGGAGTTAGTTTACTAGCCTGCATATTTCAAAGGAAGAAAAATTTGCTAGCTCGATCATTTCATTGAAAGAACTTGCTATCATAAACACTACCAATGAATTGCAATATAAAGAGAAGCAAAGAATTGCTATTTCGAAATAAGCAAAAAAAATGCAAAACTTAGAAAACTTGCAATATAATTGCTCTTGTCATTCTTTGTATCAAAAATAGGTTGATTTCCTTAAAAGCATCGCATTAAAGTTTTTAGTGTATCGCAATGTATCACATGTATCACAAATTGAAAATTTTGAGACTATTATCATATCATGTTTAACAATTGATATCTTTCATTGATATGATAAATTATCATCTCATGATATATCGCATAATTATATCATGCTTTACGATTGTATCATGTGATCTTTGTTGAATTTTCACATTAATATTCTTCATGACATGATTTCTTTGCATTGTTGTATGCTTCATGTGATAATATGAATACATGAAACACTTATGATATGATTTTTATACAATTCCGTGTATTAATAAAATATTTATCTCATCACCCAATAACTCTTCTTGATATTCCTTTAGAGATGAAATGAAATAATGCATGAAATATAAATGAGAAGTTAATGATCATGCATGATAGGATGTAATGAATTTTGACATTTAGATACCATCATTTGAATAGCTATGATCATGTTGCCAAAATGATATATCATGAATGCTTGAATATCATGTTTGATATGCTCATAATGATGATTGATTTTTCGGTATCGTGCATAAAAAAAATGAAATGTAATGTTAATGAATTTGTGCATTGAAACTATAATGATGCACAAATAAGAATGATTACTTACCTTTGTCATGATTTAGAAATTGATGTAAAGGGTTTTTCCCTTCTTTTTTGACAATGACAAAGGGAGAGATAGCTAGCTTACACAATTCAAGAAGAAAGCAAAAATTGCACTTCTCAAAAGAGAAGAAATTGCTATCTTGAACATCACTGAGAATTGCTAGCTTGAAACATCAAGAAAATGCAAAAATGTGCTATCGTGCCTATCTCAAGAAAAGCAAATATGCCAACTTGCATATATTTGAATTTGCTAGCTTATAAAACTTGCATATTTCAAGAAGCAAGAGTTGCTTTCTTGAACATCTCTAAATTGCTAGCTTGCAAGTTCTAAAATGTTGTAAAACTGCTAGATTGCATGATTATAAAAAATTTAATATTATGTTTTTCATGCAATGAGTTGAACCCATAAAACAAACACTTGATTGTGGTACTTCTCCGTTTTGTTGATGACAAAGGGGGAGAAGTATGTTGATGACATGACATGTGATGCATAAGTTTTATGCATATGTTCATGATGATGTGTTGCAAGTATTCATGATGAATATTGCAATGACTTAAATTCAGTTTGAATTCAAGGTTCTATCAATATGGCATATTGATAGGGGGAGTTTGTTTAAACTCCGGGAGTTAAGGTTAACTCCGTCATCAAGTGGTTGTCATCATCAAAAAGGGGGAGATTGTTGAATCTCATATTTTGATGATAAAACCACTTGATATGTGTTTATAATTTAAACTGCATTTTGAGTGATGCAGGTCTACTTGATTAGGATTACACAGTTAACGCAGGAGGAATTGACGTTGCACCAGAGGAGATCACGTTAGGATATTGGACGGCAGAATGCTTCGGACGTCGGGCATCAAGCCAAGGAGAGCGGAATTATGCCAAGGATATCGGGGTTACGGAGGTCAACCATCGATTGGGCAATAAGCCACAAGAGAGGACGATGCGCTGAAGAATCGGACGAAGCGCCAACCAATGACGTGCCGGGCAACAGAATGTCAATTCGCATTGTAATAATTGTCTAGATCGGAGTAGAGTTTTTACTTGTGTGTGCAGGATTAACTATGATAATGATGAAGACATAAAGCAAAACAAAGGGTTGGAGTCAAGCGCGAAGGATTTGTTGCGAGTTCGAGAGTTCGACGGAAGTCCGAAGGTTCGTCGGGAATGCTGCCGGAACTAGCCGAGAATGAGTAGGGAGCTTGCCGAAGGGTTTTTCGGAAGCTCGTCGGAAGGTTCGTTGGAAGTTCGCGGAGCTCGCCGAGAAAGATCGGAGCTTGCCGAAGAAGCTCATCGGAACTCGCCAAGATCAAATCGTGAAGTCTAGGAGCTTGCCGGGAGTCCGCAGAATGGTTTCCAAGAGTTTATCGGAAGACCGTCGGAAGTTCGCCGGAAGCTCATCGGAAGAAGTCTTGACTTATGGACTTTGTAATAGCTTAGAAAATATCTTTAAATTCATAGTTAGCATGTTAATTAGGGTTAGGATTAGGTGTTAATCCTATAACCCAAGTAGGGGCCAATTGGGCCCGAGTTCGGACTGGTTTGGGCCAAGTTTGGAGCCCAACCAGTGATCTGAATTGGCCTAGGCGATGGCACCGCCCAGCACCCGAGAGCTGGCTGGTGGCACCGCTTGGCTGGGCGGTGGCACTGCTAGTCCACTGTCAGTGTCAGACACTAACAGGCGGTGGCATCGCCACTGACAAGCGGTGGCACCGCCGGCCTCGGAAACCAAAGAGAATTCAAATTTTGGAGCCCAAATTTGAATCCTCTTGAGGCCTATAAATACCCCTCATTTCTCAGCAGAGAAGACAACCTTTTGAGAAGCTAGAAGTTGAGAAAAGCTTTAGGAAAAGTCTTGTTTTCAATAGCTTGAGTGTTCACCTCCTTTCCTTTCATTGAAATCTTTGTAAAAGGGTGAACTACTTGTAAGAGGTTGTAAGAGGGGTGTAAGAAGGAGGTTGATCTTCGCCTAGTAAAGGAAGATTATTAGTGGATGCCGGTGGCCTCGACGGAAGAGGAATCGGAGGAGTGGATGTAGGTCACGATTGACCGAACCACTATAAACTACCGTCTTCTCTGGTTTGCATTTTATTCTTGCCATTTACATACTGCAAACTACTTTACTTAGTCACTATGCTTCCATATGCTTCTAAGTTATTAAGCTTTTCAAGTTCGGTTTTTTATCATACGAAAGATTTTTCCAAAACTGAAGTTTTAATCCGCTGCACTAATTCACCCCCCCTCTTAGTGTCGCTCCGATCCTAACAGCTGTCTGACAATAAGGCATCATCAACCATCCAGCATTCCATAAGTGGATCAATCAGTGAATTCATTCTCCAATGAGCACCTGTATTGTATCACTAGTGTCCCTACACGAGCAACTATGAGACCCGCTGCATCCATCATATGGACGGGTATACAGCACACCAGTCTGTCCGGTTATCATAATGTCCCTCTCGAGTAACCTATGATTGGGATTATTGAGGATATGTGTTTAAAGGTGAATCGATCTCATTTTCGTAATCTCATCACGATCCGATTCCCATTGCACAAATCTAAGGACATCATAATATATATGAATATATGCAATAGTTATAAAGTGATATATGCCAAAATATAATAAGCAAAAAATATTTTGTATTAAGTCACACGTGCCATCACTCACGTGATTAGCTTGCTGGGCACCTATGACTAGCAATCTCCCACTTGATCTAAAGTCAATCACCTATGTGTTTAATCCCCATCAGACCCCTATGACCCTCAAAGAAAATATGAGACAACGGCTTTGTCAATGGATCTGCAATGTTATCTTCGGATGTAACTCTTTCCACTACTACATCTTTTCGGGTTACTATCTCTCTGATAAGGTGGAACCTCCTCAGAACATACTTAGATTTCTAATGAGACCTAGGTTCCTTCGCTTGAGCAATCACCCGATTGTTGTCGTAATATAAGGAGATCGGCTCCTCGCTACCCGGCACGACTCCCAAATCTATGATGAACTTCTTCAACCAGACTCCCTCCTTTGCTGCATCTGATGCAGCAAAGTTCTCCGCCTCTGTGGTCGAGTCAACAGTAGTATCTTGCTTGGAACTCTTCTAGCACACTGCTCCTCCATTCAATGTATACACGTACCCCAAATTCGACTTGCTATCATCGACATCCAACTGAAATCTTGAGTCTGTGTAGCCTTCAACCTTAAGGCTATTACCTCCATATACTAGTAAAAGATCCTTAGTCCTTCTCAAGTACTTAAGGATACACTTTATTGCTTTCCAATGCTCCAAGCCTAGATCTGCCTGATACCTGCTCATGACAATCAGAGCATGCGCCATATCAAGCCTAATACATAGCATGGCATACACGATAGACCCTATTACTGAGGCATAAGGTATCGTATCCATGTTCGCCCTTTCTTTTGGAGTCTTTGGGGACATACTCGTAGAAAGTGATATCCCATGTCTCATTGGTTTGAGACCTCTCTTGGAATTTCCATGCCAAACCTTTTGACAATGGTTTCTATGTACCTGGACTGGGACAAGCCAAGCATCCTCTTGGATCTATCTCTATAGATTCTAATCCCCAAGATATAGGATGCTTCCCCTAAGTCCTTCATGGAGAAGTGTCTAGATAACCAAGCCTTTACTGTGGATAGCATTCCTACATCATTCCTAATGATCAGTATGTCATCCACATATAACACCAAAACGGTGATAGCGCTCCCACTTACCTTCCTGTACATACAAGGCTCATCTTCATTCTTAACGAAGTCATAAGATCTAATTGCCTCGTCAAATCTTATGTTCCAACTTCGGGAAGCTTGCATTAGTCCATAAATGGATCTAAGCAACCTACACACCTTATCTGGGCAGTTCTTCGACACAAATCCCTTAGGTTGCATCATATACACCTCCTCCTCAAGGTTCCCATTGAGGAATGCAGTTTTCACATCCATCTACCAAATCTCATAATCATAGTGTGCTGCAACAGCCAATAGAATTCTGATGGATTTTAGCATTGCTACGGGTGAGAAGGTTTCGTCATAGTCAACACCTTGCCTTTGACGATACCCCTTAGCCACTAGCCTTGTTTTATAGGTCTCTATCTTTCCATCTACTTCGATCTTTTTCTTAAAGATCCACTTGCAACCGATGGGTACAATACCTTTGGGCGCATCAACTAGGTTCCAAACCTTGTTGGAGTACATAGAATCCATCTCAGAATTCATGGCTTCTTGCCACTTCCTGGAGTCTATACTCATAATAGCCTCCTCGTAGGTCTGAGGATCAACATCCTCAGCATCCTCTCCTCTAATACGTCCCACATATCTCTCAGGAGGATGGGGTCCTCTATTAGACTCACGTAAAGTTGAAACTTGTGTAGTAGGTACATGAACAGACTCGGGCTATAGAGTGGTGCTTGAGCTTGGTTCTCCAACCTCACTCAACTTTATCATTCTCCCACTATCTTTGCCAAGAATGTGTTCCTTCTCAAGGAACATTGCTCTCTTAGCTACAAAGACATTTTGTTCCTCGAGATGATAAAAATAATACCCACAAGTTTCCTTGGGGTACCCCACAAATTTGCATCGCTTTGTCCTTGATTCTAACTTATCGGGGTTGTATCTTTTAACGTGGGTAGGGCAGCCCCAAATCTTAACAACCTTAAGATCAGGCTTCTTCCCTTTCCATATCTCATATGGTGTAGACACTATCGACATAGTTGGAACTCTGTTCTAGGGCATATCCCTAGCATGAGATGGGTAGGTCAGCGAAACTCATCATGGACCGCACCATGTCTAATAGCATACGATTTCTTCTTTCAAAGACACCATTGAGCTAAGGTGTATAAGAAGGTGTCCATTGGGATAATATCCCATGGTCCTTGAGGAACTGAATAAACTCTGTACTTGAGTACTCACCTCCTCGATATGACCAAAGTGTTTTGATACTCTTTCTAATTTGGTTCTCCACCTCATTCTTATACTCTCTGAATTTCTCAAAGGCCTCGGACTTGTACTTCATTAAGTACATATATCTATACCT
This sequence comes from Musa acuminata AAA Group, assembly GCF_036884655.1. Taxonomy (NCBI): domain Eukaryota; kingdom Viridiplantae; phylum Streptophyta; class Magnoliopsida; order Zingiberales; family Musaceae; genus Musa; species Musa acuminata. The sequence continues at coordinate 25,574,197 of NC_088335.1, forward strand.
TGAGAAATCATCAATAAAGGTAATGAAGTAGGAGTAACCACCAATGGCATGAGTTGACATGGGTCCACATACATCACTATGTATGAGATCCAATAGCTTAGTGGCTCTCTCCAGTTCCACTAAATGGAGAGTTGGTCAGTTTTCCACGAAGGCAAGGCTCGCAAGTTGCATATGGTACATAGTCAAATGGATCTAGATATCCATCATTTAGCAACTTTTGAATCCTTCTTTTATAGATGTGACCTAGCCTACAATGCCACAAGTATGCACTGTTAATCTCATCTCATTTTCTCTTGGACACATTTACATTCATGATATATGGAGTAGTGTCTAACATAAATAAACTATAATGCAATGTTCCTTTCATGATAATCTTATCATCTAATAATATCGAACAACCATTATTCTCAAAAACTAATTTATATCCACTAACTGTCAAACATGGAATAGAGATAAAGTTTTTGATAATAGAAAGAACAAAATAACATGTATCTAATGCAATAAAAGCTCCACTAGGCAGATGTAGGGTGACCTCGCCAACAGCTATTACAGCAACTTTTGCTCCATTACCCATCTTGAGGTCTATCTCACCTCTCTCTAGTCTCCTAGGCTTTGCTAGAACCTGCAACGAATTACATATATGATAAGCACTACCGGTATCAAATACCCATGTGTTATAAGAGTCTGGCAAATGGAGACTGATCATGAATGTACCTGAAGCTTCATCAAGCTTTTGTTTCGCCCTTTCTTCAAGGTACTCTTTGTAATTCCTCTTCCAGTACCCATCTTTACCACAAGGGAAGCCCTGGCCTTTATCCTTTGCTGGGTCTTTCTTAGCAACCTTTGCTTTACCTGGTCTGCCCTTGCCCTTTCCCTTCTTAAGGGACCTTTCTGCTTTCCTTTTCTTTCTGGTCTCACCAGTGTAGAGAACTAGCTTCTCTTTCTTAATAGTACTCTCTACCTCCCTCAACATATTGAGGAGCTCTGGGAGAGTCATCTCAAGCTTGTTCATATTAAAATTCATTATGAACTATGAAAAGGAATCTGGTAGGGACTGAAGCATAATGTCCACACACAAGTTAACCTCTAGGACCATTCCTAGATTTGTGAGTTTCTCTATCCACTCAATCATCTTTAGGACATGGTTCTGAACCGGTGCCCCTCAGTCATCCTAGCGCGGAAGAGGCTCTTGGATATCTCATATCGCTGAGTCCTTCCCTGTTCCTCAAACAATTTACGTACATGTAGGAGAATGGATCTGGCATCCATCTTTTCATGTTGTCTCTGTAACACAGGAGTCATAGAGCCCAACATATAGCATTGAGCAAGAGTGGAGTCATCAATGTACTTAATGTAGCGAGCAATCTCATTCTCGCTTGCCCCTTCTTCGGGCGTAGGCATCACTATATCAAGGACGTACACGATTTTCTCCGTCATGAGAATAATTCTCAAGTTACGGAGCCAATCCGTATAATTTGGACCAGTGAGATGGTTGACATCAAGTATGCCATGTAAGGGATTTGAAAGCTACATTTTCTGAAAAGATGTAGTAGAAATGAATAACATGTATATTTTGCAAGAAATAAACTATCAAAATATAGACTTCTATCTTAATATGCTCCCACTATTTTACTAACGAGTCACGCGACATCCTCAGCACGTGAAACGAAAGTCTCCGGTAGACTTCTAGTGGGGATCAGGATCCAATCAGCGTCTTTGTGTAACCTCGAGGGACTCGACCAATCACACTAAGCCTAAAAGGTAAGCAACTATTGCCGATTACAACTCCTTGTGATTCCCGTCCTGTTCGGCCTCCGAATCACCATGGTCACGAGGGACTCGACCAACCATGATGCTCGGTTAAATCAACACCTTCGTTACAAGATGAGTCTGATTTGATGATATACCCTCGAGGGACTCGACCAAGCATACCATGTCCTTAGGTCACCGGTGACATCTCTATGTCATAAGCAAGATAGCGAATCGCGATATAGGTGAGTCTCGAGGGACTCGACCAACTCAACCTACACCGGGAATCGGTTCCTACTTATAACGATGGAAGGCCATGTGGGTCAATCTAATTGCCTCATGTTTACTGACTTAATATTATCGAGAGAGATGTTTCTATGATTTAGTCACATAATATGACATGTCACACGTATACATATTTAATATATATCGACATCGCTTGCAAATATATATAATATCTAGTATTTGTATAAGCAATCACACCATATGATCATGGACCACAACCTCATGTGATTAGGCCCGAGCTAGTAGGCTTAATCACTCATATCAAGATCTATGTGTCCAACGGTGCATCTCCATGCCCTGTGATTGTCCATCTCGTCCTCGCCGGTTTCGTCGACATCTCGATGCATCTTCATGCAATGCGATCGTCCGTCTCGTGGGTCCGCTATCGCATCCATGCTCCCGCTGCGTCTCCTCATGCGATTACAACTAAATCATAGGCACGCGGGCCCGATAATAAACGAGAAATATAATGGAGGCTCGCAGACCCCAATAATAATAATCACAAGTACACACATCACACGGTCCATGATCATCCGTCCACACATCATACATCACATGTATAAATAATCATCATCATGTAGGACTACTAGATAATAATAAAAAATAATAATCAACTAAACTTTTTAATTAATTAGTATTTTATTAAATCAGGGACATATAGGAAATTTCTTAATTACTATGGGTATTTTCATAATTTAGATAAAAGACAGAAACTAGAATTTCTCAAATTTCGAGGGGTAAAACTATCTTTTTCCTAAAAAACCCTAATGCCCTCATCCTCCCCTGCTGCTACTGCTATTGCCGCACCTCCGCCACCCTACCGGCGGCGAGCTATGCGGCGGAGGATGGGGTCGCTGCCCTCGCCTACAAGCGGCACACCCGTTGGCGGCGCTGCCCCTGCAGTTGGGCGCCCTCGTGGGCGCCACCGCTTTTACGGGTGGGCGCCCCTTTGGGTGTCGTCCCCTCCGTGGGCGGTTCTGCCCGCGAGGCAACGCCCGCAGGCGATGCTGCCTCGCCGGGCGGTCGCCCCTACTGGGTTTTTGCCCACAGGAGCAGCGGCCACAAGTGCCGCTGCCCTTGCGGTTGTTACTGTAGGCTACTTGCCTGCACGCAGATGGCAGTGCTACCATCTGCGATGGTAGCGAGGGTAGCAACAGTTGCTGCCCTTTTCCGCTTTTGCATTAACGATTTTAAGGTCAAAAGCTTCTCCAAAACACAACACACGCAGTTTAAAACCCATCTATCGCACGAATAACCTAGCTCTGATACCACTATTGGGAAAATCTTTGGGGGCGACATCACATGCATAGTGGAAGAACAAGAAAACAAAACCCTCATTCCCAAAAAGATGTTCATCGTCGTGCAAAGATTGGTGCGCAAAATCCGCGAAACTGAAAAACTTCGTATAGAGTAGATTATGTTACCTAGGGAGATTGTATATCCCTATTTCCTTGCAGATCCTTAGGAGATGGTGAAGAAGGTCAAGCGTCCTCCTCTCTAGCGGTGATCCACACAGTAGGGCTGCGACGACGCTCCTCAAAACTCCAGGTCTGCTCTGAGGTGGAGAGGGGAAGGAGAATAGGAGAGGCAAGCAAAGGCTCTAGCCTATGAGGCTCTGAATCCCTCCTATTTATAGAGGTCCCCTGTCAAACCCTAATGGATCCTCGCCTAGTGGGTATTGGATATGCATCCAATAACCCAAGCCTTTTAGATTAGTGGATCTCTATCCAATAATCTCTCATGGGCTCTTATTGGATCTCGTCCATAGGATCCAATAATTTAGGGGCTTATTGGATATCCAATAAGACAAGGGCTCCGTCGGATATCTCATATCCGAACCTCTACTCATCGTAATGCCTACCATATGTGTGTGACCCTCTAGGCCCAATATCGAGATGGCCGTGAGTCATACCTTTTAGAACTCATTCTAACTCAATGAATTATTATCTCTGTAATAATTCACTTGACTCATCGACTACAGACGTACTAGGCCACTACGTCGTAGTCCCCAAACGATACAGGGGAATCCAATCTATTGGACTTGTTTGTCCTCAGTTACCGTGTACCCATAGTCCCTCATCCATCTAATATCCCAAAGATCATATATCGATCATGGTACTGTCAGACCCATACGGTTTCTACTCGAGTCTCGCTCTAATCGGATTCTCCTAGAGAACTCTTTCTCTCTCAACCCGAATGACCCTGGCCAGGGATTTGTCTGAGTAAGAACACATGGGATATTCCTCTCATGACGCCGAGAGTGGATGATCCTCTATTGACACTCAATAGCCCTCATAAGGTCGACTACCACTCCCAATGACTAGTTGTACTAGATCTGGGATAGCCAAACCTATAAGTCTGGTATCAAAGAGTGGAGCACTCATACAAGATATCCGTAGTGTCTCAAGACTAAGGACAAGATATGCAACTAGGACTATGGAATCGTTATCTAACAATAAGGCATCATCAATCTTCCAGCATTCCGTAAGTGGATCAATCAGTGAACTCATTCTCCAATGAGCACCTGTACTATATCTCTAGTGTCCCTACACGAGCAGCTATAAGACCCACTACATCCATCATATGGATGGGTATACAGCACACCAGTCTGTTCGGTTATCACGATGTCCCTCTCGAGTAACCTATGACCGGGATTATTTAGGATATGTGTTTAAAGGTGAATCGATCTCATTTTCATGATCTCATCATGATCCAATTCCCATTGCACAAATCCAAGGACATCACAATATTTATGCATATATGCAATAGTTATAAAGTGATATATGCCAAAATATAATAAGCAAAAAAGATTCTGTATCAAGTCACACATGCCATCACTCACGTGATTGGTTTGCTGGGCACCTATGACCAACAAAGCCTTCTATCGATACGTTAACCGATCCACTGGTCCGACATCCAATCTTCTGACATGTTTTCCTCCAGCACAATATGATTCTTCCTACTTTAATTGTCTCATCTTGATCAAAGCATCCTTTGTCACTCAAAATACAGATTAAATCATAAACAATTATCAATTGGTTTTCATCTTCAAAATATGAGATTCAACAAACATACCTTGAGGTGGAGGTGCAATCATCAAAGTTTCCCACCCAATCAGCATCAGCAAAGGCATGAAGATGAAGTGGAGTGTGTTTACGGAAAAAGAGACCATGATTGAGGGTCCCTTTAAGATACCGTAAAATTTGTTTAACCGTAGACCAATGCATAGCAGAAAGGCTGGTGCATGTTTTGAGATAGTTTATTGATTGCAAATGAGATATCTGGATGGGTGAGAGCCAAGTACTGTAAGGAGCCAAGTACTTGGCGGTATTGAGTTAAGTCTATAGGAGTGCTGTCATCACTTATTTTGAGTGATGCACTAGTAGAGAGAGGAGTTGCAATCTCTTTTATATCCTGCATATTTGTCTTTGATAATATATCTTGAATATACTTTTGTGATAGGAGGAGACCTGAGGATGTAAATATTACTTCCATTCCCAAAAGTAACTTAGGGGTCCTAAATCTTTGAGGGAGAATCGATTAGCCAATTGCTTTAAAAATGTCTGAATCTCTAAGGTATCATTGCTTGTGATAATAATATCATCTACATACACTAAAAGATATACTGTATTTACATTTTATTATTGTAAGAATAAAGAGATATCAGACTTGGAGTTGATGAAGCTAATTGATATCAGAAACGATCCAAGTTCAGTATACTAAGCTCTTAGAGCCGGACGAAATCCATAAATGGCTTTTTATAATTTACAGACATGTCTCGGATACTGGTGATGAATGAAGCCAGGGGGTTGCTATTGAATCTCGTATTTTGTTGATGTAACCAATTGATAAGTGTTTATGTTTTAATCTACATTTTGAGTCATGCAGGATGCTTCGATTAGGATGAGACAATTAAAACAGGAAGAATCATGTTGTGCTGGAGGAAAACATGTTAGAAGATTGGACGTCGAGCCGAAGGATCGATCGACGTATCGACAGAAGGCTTCGGGCCATGGATTCGGGCATCAGGTCAAGAAGAGCGAATACTGCGCCAATGATATTGGAGTTGCAGAGTCAACTAGCCGATTGGGCAATAGGCAGCAAGAGAGGACGATACGCCAAAGAATCGAATAAAGCGTCAAGGGACCAATGACATGCCAAACAACATGATTAATGCTTAGTATTAATTATCTAGATCAAAGTGTGTTTTTATATGTGTAGGATTACCTACGATAGCAAGCCATAAAGCAAAATGAAGTCCCGGAGTCAAGGACGTGATTTCGTTGGGAGTTCGAGAGTTAGTCGGAAGTCCGGATGTTCATCGGAAGTTCTGTCAAAACCAGCCAAGAAGTCTCGGAGCTTACCAGAGAAGCTCGTCGGAACTCGCCAAGAAGATCATCATGAAATCCAGGAGCTTGCCGGGAGTCCGCTGGAACATTGCCGAGAGATTGTCGGAAGTTCGCCGGAAGATCGCTGGAAGAAACCAAGACATAGGGACTTCTTTAGCTTAGCAAATTTTTTAGGAATCATAGTTAGCACATAATTGGATTTGGATTTGGGCCAACCCAAATAGGGGCCAGCTAGGCCCATGTAAGGACTGTGTTGGGCTCAATAAGAGGCCCAAACAGTGCCCCAAGAAGTAGCACCATTATGGCACAATCTTCGAGAAGTTGTACCACCCAGCACAGCCCCCTAGACGGTGGTACTACCAGACTGGGCGGTCGTACCGCTCAATGCAGTGTCAATGTTAGATTGACACTGGCGGTGATACCGCCCAATGCAAGCGGTGGTATCGACCGTGCTCGGGAAACCTGGGATGAGATGTTTTTAGGCTCCAAGTTTAAATCAACTTGAAGCCAATGAATACCCCTCTCATCCCTGGTTAAAACACACAAGCACAAAGAATTTAAAAGTGAGAAACCGCTACTGCAATCTCTTGAGAAATTTCCTCCTCCACTCTAAGTTTAGAATTCTATAAGAGAGGAGTGAGTGCTTGTAAGGGTTGTCTCCTAAACCTGAGAAAAGGAGAAGAGGGGTGTAAAAGGTAGTTGGTCTTCACCTATTGAAGGAAGACCAATAGTGGATGCCAGTGGCCTCAACGGAGGAGGAATCGACGTAGTGGATGTAGGTCACGACGATCAAACCACTTTAAAATTGGCATGTTCTTTGGTTTGCATTTACTTTCTACCATTTACATATTGCAAACTGAATCTTTACTTGCCTATTGCATTCACTTCATAAACGTACGCTTTCAAAGTTAAGTTTTCGAAATTGATTTTCATCGGAATCGGTTTTAATTGAAACGAAAGGTTTTTGAAGACATGATTTTACCACTGCACTAATTCACCCCCTCTTAGTGCCGACCCCAATCCTAACAATTGGTATCCGAGTCTCGTTATTTCTCATTTGGTTTAACACCCAAGAGAAATGGCTCTTTTCGGCTTTCAAGAGGGTCACTCTCTCATTCGTCCTCCATTTTTCAATGGGACGGACTACACTTATTGGAAAACTCGAATAAGAGTTTTCTTGCTTTCATTGAATCTCGATTTATGACACATAGTCAAATTTGGTTTTCAAATGTCTTCTCTTCCAATGAACCATTGGAATGATTTAGAGAAGAAGGTTTTTTCTCTAAATGCAAAGGCTATGAATGCCTTATTTTGTGCCTTAGACAAAAACGAGTTTAATCGGGTTTCTTTGTGTGAAACGACTTTCGATATTTAGCATATTCTTGAAACCACACATGAAGGCACAAGTAGTGTTAAGGATTCTAAAGTTAATTTTTTGATGCACAATTTTGAATTGTTTCATATGAAATCAAGCAAAACCATTAGAGACATGTACACCCGTTTTACGGATGTTGTCAATGGTTTAAAAGCTCTTGGTAATAGCTTTTCGAATTTTGAACTCATTAACAAGATTTTAAGATCACTATCTAAAAATTGGAATTCAAAAGTAACGGCAATACAAGAATAAAAAAATTTGAACTATTTTCCTCTCGAAGAACTAATAGGGTCTTTGATGTCCTATAAAATGACATGCAATGCACGTGAAGAACTCGAGAATCACCTTCTAAAGAACAGAAAGGATTTCAGACTTAGAACATTTGAAGACCACTCGAGCATAAGCTCAAGTGATGGTGAACATGAACTCCTCACTAATAAATTTAAAAAGTTAATGAAACAAAAATTAAAGAATAAAAAGTACGCGACTACTTGCTTTGAATGCAAGAAGAAGAACACAAATTGGGATGAATCGAGCTCCTCCGAAGATGAGGAAAAAATCAACAAAGGCGAGGTAGCAAACTACGCCTTAACGACATTCGAAGATGAGGTAATCAAAATCCCCTTAGTTTATTTTGAAATTACATTATGCTTTTCATGATGCTTTTTTTTTATTAGTTTAGAATCCATTTTCTTGAAAATTACATGTTCAATAATAAAAATGTAAAAATTAGGAATCATGCTTATCATTCTAGTAATTTTAAAAATAATCATGAAAATTATATGTTTTATGATAAACAAACAAAATGATTTTGAATGCCTTATGAAATCATGCTTGATGTTTTAATGATGTAATAATACAATAAAATGTTAGATATAAATCTAATGCTTGTACACCTAACAAGATTAGTTTAAGAAGCATTAATGTGTATCTTGATGATTTCAAGATTTTGATTGAAGATGATTTATGTTTAATGAAATCATGCTTGATGATTTTATACTATGCATGAGACTTTGAAGTTATTCATGTTAGGATCGGAGCGGTACTAAAAGGGGGGAGTGAATTAGTGCAGCGGATTAAAACTTCGATTTTGGAAAAATCTTTCGTACGATAAAAAACCCAACTCAGAAGTTCTTAACTTGAAAGCGTGTTCATAAAGGTGTGCAGTAAAAGTAATGAGGAAGTAAAGCACGTATGAAGGTTTGCAGTAAGGTAAATTGCAATAAGTAAATGCAAACCAGAGAACACACCAATTTAAAATGGTTCGGTTAAAATGACCTACATCCACTTGTGAAGCCTTCTTTGAAGAGGCTCCCAACTTCCACTAGCAAATCACTTTGAAGGGGAAGGACAAATACCCCTCTTACAACCTTTTACAAGTGGTTTACACTCTTACAAATTTTCAAAGAGAAAGAGGGAGGTGAACACTCAAGCTATTGAAAATAAAAACTTGCTAAAGGCTTTGCTAAGACTTTTATCTCAATCTCTTGCTTCTCAAAGGTTGTTCTCTCAGCTGAGAATTGAGGGGTATTTATAGGCCTCAAGAGGATTCAAATTTGGGCTCCAAAATTTGAATTCTTTTTGGTTCCCGATGTTGGCGGTGCCACCGCCTGTTAGTGGTGGGGCCACCGCCTATCAATGTCTAACGCTGACAGTGTACTGGCGGTGCCACCGTCGGACCTCTCGGGTGCTGGGTGGTGCCACCGCTCAATCCAACGGTGCCACCGCTTGGTTCTCGGGTTCTAGGTGGTGCCACCGCCTACACTATTTCAGCTCACTGGTTGGGCTCCAAACTTAGCCCAAACCAGTCTGAACTCAGGCCCAATTGGCCCCTACTTGAGTTATAGGATTAACACCTAATCTTAACCCTAATTAATGTGCTAACTATGAATTTATAGATATTTTCTAAGCTATTACAAAGTCCGTAAGTCAAGACTTTTTCCGGTGAGCTTCCGGCGAACTTCCGATGGTCTTCCGACGAACTATCGGAAACCATTCTACGAACTCCCGGCAAGCTCCTAGACTTCATGATTTGATCTTGGCGAGTTCCAATAAGCTTCTTCAGCAAGCTCCGATCTTTCTCGGCGAGCTCCGCGAACTTCCAATGAACCTTCCGGCGAGCTTCCGAAAAACCCTTCGGCAAGCTCCCTACTCATTCTCGACTAGTTCCGGCAGCATTCCCGACGAACCTTCGGACTTTCGTCGAACTCCCAAACTCACAACAAATCCTTCGCGCTTGACTCCGACACTTTGTTTTGCTTTATGTCTTCATCGTTATCGTAGTTAATCCTACACACACAAGCCAAAACTCTACTCTGATCTAGACAATTATTACAAAGCAAATTGACATTCTGTTGCCCGGCACGTCATTGGTTGGCGCTTTGTCCGATTCTTCGGCACATCGTCCTCTCTTGTGGCTTGTTGCCCAATCGGTGGTTGACCTCCGCAACCCCGATATACTTGGCGCAATTCCGCTCTTGGCCCGATGCCCAACGTCCGAAGCCTTCTGCCATCCAATATCCTAACGTGATCTCCTCCGGCGCAACGTCAATTCCTCCTGCGTTAACTGTCTAATCTTGATCGAGTAGACCTGCATCACTCAAAATGCAGTTAAACATCTAAACACAATCAATTAGTTTTATCATCAAAATCCAAGATTCAACAATCTCCCCCTTTTTGATGATGACAACTAATTGATGACTAACGGAGTTAACCTTAACTTCCCAAAGTTTAACCAAACTCCCCCTAGCGATATGTCATTGATAGAATACTTGGATTATCCCAAACCCAAGTAACATTCATCACATGTTATGAAAAACATTTATACCATCATGCAAATATTTATAAAATATTTAATTCAATGCATGAAGTCATCAATATACTTCTCCCCCTATGTCATCAATAAAATGGAGAAGTAGCTCTAGCTATTTTAAAAGATATTCAAGTTTTTGTAACATGAAGCTAGATTTTCATCACAACATATAAGCACAAAAGCATAGTAAGATTCTTAAGTTCAATCATGGCAATTCAACGCTTGTTTCTTGTGCAAGATTGCACTTTGCTTTTGTCACGCCCCTCAAAAAAAATATCCATGATATTAAAATTTTTCATCATCAAATCCATCCAGGATCCAAACACACATTTGAGGACGCTGAAAAACATTCTATCAAATTCACATCTGTAAAACTTGTGCAGTTTATAATCATATATCACATCACTCGATAATTCATATTTATGGCAACCCAAGCCAACTTAACAAACATGAACCACATTTATAAATCCGCAAGCTATGTAATTTATACAATCATAACTCCAACCATTTACCACAAGTTCATATCATCGTAAACTAGACTTTGTTGGGAAGAAACCAGTTAATGCGAAATAATCTTTTCCCTCTTTGTGTATCAAAATAGGTTTCTCATCAAAATACCATCTTGATATCAAAATGCTAAATCAATCAGCACAGCATAAACAATAGAGCAATAAATCAATCACACAGTGAGACCAAATCTTTTTAACGTGGAAAACCCAATGTGGGAAAAACCACGGGACCGTAGTCCACCTCAAACTTTCACTATCAATAATAATGATAACAGGTTTACAGTAGGTCTTCTCTAGAATAACTAGAGGATCAGAATAACATCAAGATCATAGATCTTGGCTCAAGAATAGTATATCTTCATCACATAGGATGGATCTCCTCAAAAGAGAATTCTAGATCTCACGGAGTGGATATCATAGGAAAGTACCTTAGAGAGGGTAAACTACAGATCAACACCGTTAGGATTGTAGAGTTTGCTGCAAGGATTCTCCACATAAAATTTGGGCCGAAACTGACAACGTTTGGCCACAGATCGTCAAGCAGAAAAACTCAGAAACCTTACTTTCTCTCTCTGTTTCACTCTCCTCTTTTTTCTCAGCACGCCGCCGGACACTGTGCGCACACACACACACTGCACGCTGCCCAATTTTGCCCTTTCTCTCTTAATTACTGATTTGGGCTCAATAGACCCAATTGTCCAAGCCCACATATGGACTGGACCCAACAATTCTCCCCCTCCAACTCATATGGTGGGCTGTACCAAGCCCGCTCTTCGCCTACATGCTTCAAGCTTCTCCTTAGGCAAAGACTTTGTCAACATATCTGAACCATTATCATTGGTATGCACCTTTTCCAACTGTAATTCTTTCATCTCAAGCACATCATGAATCCAGTGATATCTCACATCAATATGCTTGGATCTAGAATGATATGTTGAATTCTTGGAGAGGTGAATAGCGCTCTGACTGTCACAGTAAACAGTATATCCTTCCTGTTTCAAGCCCAATTCCTGTAGAAACTTTTTCATCCATAAAGCTTCCTTGCAGACTTCAGTAACTGCTATGTATTCTGCTTCTGTGGTTGATAGAGCAACACACTTCTGTAACTTAGACTGCCAAGAGACTGCTCCTCCTGCAAATGTCATCAAGAATCCCGAAGTGGACTTCCTGGAATCAGTATCACCTGCCATGTCTGCATCTGTGTACCCTTCTAACACAGGTTCATCATCACCAAAACATAAACACAACCTGGAAGTACCTCTTAGATATCTTAATATCCATTTCACTGCTGCCCAATGTTCCTTTCCAGGATTTGAGAGAAATCGGCTAACAACTCCAACTGCATAAGCTATATCTGGCCTAATACAAACCATAGCATACATCAAATTGCCTACTGCAGATGAGTAAGGCACTTTGGATATTTCTTCTTTTTCTTTCTCACTTGTAGGACATTGTTTCGAACTAAGCTTGAAATGACCTGCAAGTGGGGAACAAACTGCTTTGGCTTTACTCATGTTGAATCTTTCAAGAACCTTTTCAATGTAAGTCTCTTGAGATAGCCAAATCTTCCTTTTCTTCCTATCACGAAGAATCTTCATGCCAAGTATTTGTCTCACCGATCCTAAGTCTTTCATGGCAAAAGACTTACTTAGCTCTCTTTTAAGCTTTTCAATTTTTCCAACATCATGGCCAACAATCAACATATCATCAACATATAGCAGTAAAATAATAAAATCATCATCTGAAAATTTCTTTATAAACACACAATGATCAGATGTGGTTCTATCATACCCTTGGCTCATCATAAAGGAATCAAACTTCTTGTACCACTGTCTAGGTGCCTGTTTGAGTCCATATAAGCTTTTCCTAAGCTTACATACCAGATTTTCTTTTCCCTTGACTTTGAAACCTTCTGGTTGCTCCATATAAATTTCTTCTTCTAAGTCACCATGAAGAAATGTTGTTTTTACATCAAGTTGCTCAACTTCTAAATTCAAGCGGGCAGCCAAACCAAGAACAACTCGGATAGAGGACATTTTCACAACCGGAGAAAATATTTCTTCAAAGTCAATACCTTTCTTCTGACTGAATCCTTTCACAACTAGTCGTGCCTTGTATCTTTGTTGTAAGCTATTATTTTCAGTCTTCAATTTATAAACCCACTTATTCTTGAGAGCTTTCTTCTCTTTCGGCAGCTTTACCAAGTCATAAGTGTGGTTCTCAAGTAAGGATCTCATCTCTTCTTGCATGGCTTTAACCCACTCATTCTTATTCTCATGTAGAATAGCTTCTTGATAAGTTTCTGGCTCTCCCCCGTCAGTAAGCATAACATACTCATGTGGAGGATATCTGGCAGAGGGTTGTCGCTCTCTAGTGGATCTTCTCGATGGAATCTCAACTGGTGGTGGAGGTGCCTGTTCAGTTGGTTCAGCATCATCAACTGTAGGTGTATCATCACTAGTATTCTCACCACAATCTTCCTGTTCATCTCCCCCATGATCATCATGAACTACATGTGAAGGAACTGGACCCAAACTCCAAGGAATATAAATAGAGGTTTCTGGCTTCTCAACATTATCACCATCATCAAACAATTGGTCTTCAAGAAACACAACATCTCTGCTTCTAATAATCTTCTTGTTCACTGGATCCCATAATCTGTACCCAAACTCTTCATGACCATATCCCAAGAAGATACATGCTTTTGCCTTATTATCAAGCTTGGACCTCTCATCTTTGGGAATATGAACAAATGCTTTACACCCAAAGACTCTTAAATGATTATAAGATATATCTTTTCCTCTCCATACTCTCTCTGGAACATCACCTTGCAGAGGAACTGATGGAGAAAGATTTATCAGGTCAACTGTAGTTCTCATAGCCTCCCCCCAAAATGACTTTGGTAACTTGGCGTGGGAAAGCATACACCTAATCCTTTCTACAATAGTTCTATTCATCCTTTCTGCCACACCGTTCTGCTGAGGAGTTTTAGGAACTGTTTTCTCAAGCCTGATACCATGGAACCTGCAATAATTCTCAAAAGGACCCCTGTACTCGCCACCATTATCTGATCGAACACACTTTAGCTTTCTGTCAGTTTCTCTTTCAACATTAACATGAAACTCCTTGAAAGCATCGAGTACCTGGTCTTTAGATTTCAAAGCAAAAGCCCAAACTTTTCTAGAATGGTCATCAATAAAAGTAACAAAATAAAGAGCACCTCCAAGAGTTCTAGTTTGCATAGTACAAACATCAGTATGAACTAAATCAATAACATCAGATCTTCTAGATGATGGATATGTCTGAAATGCAACTCTATGTGTTTTTCCAGCTAAGCAATGATCACAAGATTTAAGAGATGTACCTTGCAACTCTGGTAAGAACTGCTTTCTAGCAAGAGTTTGAAGTCCCTTCTCGCTGATATGTCCAAGCCTCTTATGCCAAAGATCTATACTTTCACCTTTTCGAATTGCATTAATCTCTCCTTTGTGTAGCTTAGCTTCCATGACATAAAAAGAGTTAATCTTCTTTCCTTTTGCCACAATTAGAGAACCTTTAGTGAGTTTCCATTTACTTTCACCAAAATAATGTGCAAAGCCCTCATCATCAAGTCTACCTGTAGATATCAAGTTAAGACGAATATCTGGAACATGCCTTACGTCTTTGAGTATCAATTTGCTCCCAATACTGGTCTCCAAGCAAATATCTCCAATACCCACAATCTTAGATGTACCATTGTTTCCCATTCTGACATTACCAAAATCACCAGCACTGTAAGATCTAAAGAAATCACCATGAGAAGTAACATGAAATGAAGCACCAGAGTCAATTACCCAATTACTGTCCTAAGCTACAAGGCTAACACAACCTTCATCACAGACAATAGTGATATTACCTTCAGCAGCAACTGTATTGGTCTCTTTTTCATTTTTCTTCATTTCATTCTGTTCTCGCTTCCAAAACCTACACTCTTTCTTCATGTGACCTGGCCTATTACAGTGAAAACATTTGATATCTCTTCTAGACTTGGATCTTCCTCTATATCCATGTGGATTTCTGTTATGACTTCTTCCACATCTTTCTTGTTTTTCAGTAACAAATGCACTAGAAGAAGATTCACCCTATTCTTTCCTTCTTGCATCTTCATTTAGCAAACTGTCTTTAACCATATCTATGGTTAGAGTCCCCTCTGACGTGGAGTTACAAATAGTCACCACATACGTTTCCCAACTTTCTGGTAAAGAGCTGAGAAATAATAATCCCTGCATCTTATCATCTATATTCATTTTCATAGCAACCAACTTGTTTGCAAGACTCTGAAATAGGCTTATGTGCTCAACAATGTTACCACCATCTTTATACTTCAAATTTACAAGCCTTCTGAGGAGAGAAATTCTATTTCCCACTGTCTTTTTTGCAAAGAGATTTTCTAACCTTTGCCAAACAACATCAGCTCTGATTTCATCTGAAATATGCTCATGCAAGTTTATATCTATCCATCTTCTAATATAGGCAATAGCTTTTCTATGTTGAACTTCCCATTCTTCATCGTCCATAATAGAAGGTTTATCTTTAACCTTGATAGGCTTATACAAATCTTTGCAATAGAGCAAATCTTCCATCAGACGCCTCCAAGTGGAATAATTTGATGAGTTCAATTTAATCATACCATCTGACTCCATTTCAATCACACAAGAAAACTAGCACCAAACAACCTGATGCTCTGATACCACTTGTTGGGAAGAAACCTGTTAATGCGGAATAATCTTTTCCCTCTTTGTGTATCAAAATAGGTTCCTCATCAAAATACTAACTTGATATCAAAATGCTAAATCAATCAGCACAGCATAAACAATAGAGCAATAAATCAATCACACAGTGAGACCAAATCTTTTTAACGTGGAAAACCCAATGTGGGAAAAATCACGGGACCGTAGTCCACCTCAAACTTCCACTATCAATAATAATGATAACAGGTTTACAGTAGGTCTTCTCTAGAATAACTAGAGGATCAGAATAACATCAAGATCATAGATCTTGGCTCATGAATAGTATATCTTCATCACATAGGATGGATCTCCTCAAAAGAGAATTCTAGATCTCACGGAGTAGATATCGTAGGAAAGTACCTTAAAGAGAGTAAACTGCAGATCAACACCGTTAGGATTGTAGAGTTTGCTGCAAGGATTCTCCACATAAAATTTGGGCTGAAACTGACAACGTTTGGCCACAGATCGTCAAGCAGAAAAACTCAGAAACCTTACTTTCTCTCTCTGTTTCACTCTCCTCTTTTTTCTCAGCACGCCGCCGGATACTGTGCGCACACACACACACTGCACGCTGCCCAATTTTGCCCTTTCTCTCTTAATTACTGATTTGGGCTCAATAGACCCAATTGTCCAAGCCCACATATGGACTGGACCCAACAGACTTAACATTCCGAAATTCCAAATAAGAGAGATCTTTTAATACTTTTACATAGTATATCCATTTCGATTCATCGACAACATTTCATTTCATACAAAATATGCTTATACAACAATAACATAATAACCAACAAGACTTGCCCATAATTCTGAATAGCTCACCACTGCCTCAGCCCAATTCAAACATCTCAAAGAGTGATAAGCTGACCTGAAAGATTTATATAACAACGAAGCGAGCTAAAAACAGCTCAGCAAGTGACAAAGCATATTCAGAACAAAAGGAACGGTTTCAAACAAGTAAGATATCATAATGCAAGGCAGAATACAAGAATTCTCAAGGATACCATCTCATTAGATACAAAATCATATGTGTCATGTCATTCAAAACATATTTGGTTCATAACAAAAGGAGCATAGAGTAATTGGAGCATATCAATAGCGTACGAGATGTTCCGGAGCATATCAATGGCAAATAGGACATTTCAGAACATATCAGTTTATAGCAAATGAAGCATAGAGTAATTGGAGCATACCAATAGCGTATGAAATGTTCCGGAGCATATCAATGACAAATGGAACATTAGGAGCATAACAATAGCAAATAAAACATTTCAGAGCATAACAAAGGCATATGAAATGTTTCGGAGCTTATCAATAACAAATGAAACATTTCGGAGCATAACAAAGGCACATGAAATGTTTCGGAGCATATCAATAACAAATGAAACATTTCGAAGCTTATCAATGGCGTATGAAATGTTCCGGAGCATATCAACGGCATATGGAACATTTCAGAGCATATCAATAATAAATACTAAACAGAAGCTCAAACGTCGTCTTTGACGTTGCATTCATATCATTTTTATCCAAAGCATGTACAGAAACACATAACCAAAGCTCTGGATATCATATCAAACATACAGAAGGTGTAGTGGGATCTCAAACAGAACGTGATTCATCCATTTCTGAATGACCACCAGACTGAAGTCTCCCACGTCTGGGAGCTCCATCCACCCACGTCTAGGTGAATTCAAAGGGGTCGGTAGAGCATCGCGGGCTCTAAACACATACCCTTTACCATTTCTGGCAAAGGTCCAGACAATCCCACAAACACCAGAGTACAAGAGGGCAGTTTTAACAATAACTAGCATATATCAGAAGCACACGCGGAACAACAAAACGTACATGTGTCTTATCGATTTTGCTTGTGGAAAGTTGTATCATAAAAAAAAAAAAAAAAACTATCCTTTGAACAAGAAGAAAGAGTCACTGCCTCATAAATCATCAGCCCATGTCAAAGTGTATGCTATCACTGAATATGATTCTAAAACTTCTGAATTAGTGGTCGAAGGTATTATGCATGTTTATGAAAGAATGTAAATATTTGTTTGAACATGGGTTCTATCTACGATTTGATTCGTAACATGTTGCCTATCACTTGGGTATTCAACCTAGATCACTGTATTATGTGATATATGTAAAATACGATCATTGGAGATTCTTTGATAACGAACTTAAATCTGGTCCTCTTGTCTTATTTTTATTGGAGAACTTGAACTTTTTGTTGATTTAGTTCTCCTAGAGATTTGGAGTTTTGATATTATACTGGGTATGGATTGACTATCTTCCTATCATACCAGTATGGATTGGTATATAACAAATGATCACTTTTTGCATATTTGATCAGCCGATCTTAGTATTGGACATGATTTATCTCTTTGCCTAATGTATCCCAGGATGACTTACTTGGATTACCTCCAAACGTGACTTTGCTTTTGATCTGGTCCTTGGGACAATCCCAATATCTAAGCCTCTCTACAGAATGACATCATTTGAGTAAATGGAATTAGAAAAAGCAACTACAAGGACTATTAAATAAGGATTTTATTTGGCTTAATATTTTATCATGGGGTGCTCCGGTGTTAGTTAAAAAGATAGAGGGAACATTAAGGCTTTGTATTGATTGTGGACAATTGAATTAGGTGACCATAAAAAATGAGTATTCTCTAAAGTGACGACTTGTTTGATTAACTACAGGGTGCACAGGTATTTTCAAAGATTATTTGAATATCGGGTTACCATCTATTGAGGATCAAGAAGGAGAATATTTCGGCCACTCGTGGATAATTGTGTAATTGTATTGTATTGATGAAACTATTTAAGAGCAGAAGGAGGAAATAAAGCTATCATAATCCTCATTTTTTCATCGATTGAGCTATGATCAATTTAGAGGACTAAATTTTCTTTTAAGGGGGGGGAGAGTGTAATATCCCTCACTTTTGAAAATTATTAATAAGAAATTATATGTAAATTTGAGGACCTATATGTAAATATAAAAATTTCAAGGACTAAACTACTAAGTTGCAAAATGAAAAGAAAATAAAGAAAACTGAAAATTTCGGTTTTATCCCACCGCCTCCCACGCACTCTCTCTGTTAGAAACAGAGAGGAGCAGTGGGGTGTGAGGAGAGAAGAAAGAAGAAGAAGAGGGAAAAGAAGAGAGAAGGAAGAGGGAGAAGAGAAGAAAAGAAGAAGAAGAAGAAGAGAGGGAAGATGGAGAGGAGAGAGAGAGGCAGCAGCAACAGCTAGGGCTGCTGCACCTCTGTTTCCCGTAGGTGGAAACAGAGGAGAGGATGTGTGGGGCGTTGGGGAGGAGAAGGGAAGAAGAAGAAGAAGAAGAAGAAGAAGAAGAGAGGAGGATAGCTGCGGCAAGGCTGCAGCGAGGAGGTGTGTGGCGTTGGGGAGGAAAAGGGAAGAGGAGAAGAAGAGAAGGAGAAGAAGAGGGAAAAGAGAGGGATGAGAGAGAGGAGCGAGAGGTGGCAGCAGCTAGGGCTGCAGCACCTCTGTTTCCTGCAGGTGGAAACAGAGGAGAGGTGTGGGGCATTCGAAGAGGAGAAGAAGAAGAAGAGGAAGAGAAGAAGAAGAGGAAGCAGGAGAAGAGGTTGTGATACCTCTGTTTCCTGCAAAGGAAATAGAGGACAGGGTGTGTGTGACGCCGGGGAAGAAGGGGCTGCAGCTGCGGCGATGGCAGCTACAGCTGGAAGAGAAGAAGAAGAGGAAGATGAGCAGGGGAGGAAGAAGAGGTTGCGGCCATGGCTGCGGCCGCGACTGCAGCAGTTGCAGCGGGGAGAGAAGAAGAAGAAAGGAAGGAGAAGGAAGAGGAGAAGGGAAAGAAGTAGCTGCGGCAGCGGCAGTGGCAGCTGCAGCTATGGCAGGGAAAGAGAAAAAGGAAAGGAAGAAGAAGAGAAAGGGAAGAAGAGGAAGAAGAGAGGAAGAGGAGAAGGGGCTGCGGCTGTGGCGATGGCAGCTGCAGTTGGAAGAGAAGAAGGAGAGGAAGATGAGCAGGGGAGGAAGAAGAGACTGCGGTCGTGGCTGAGGCTGCGACTGCAGTAGTGCAGCTGGGAAAGAAAAGAAAGGAAAGCGGGAAAAAGGGGTTGCGGAAGCGATTGTGGCCATAGCGGCAGCGACTGCGTATGCAGCAGCTGTGTCTGCGAAAGAAGAGGAGGAAGGAAGTAGTGCAGTGGAAGGGGCAGCGATTGTGGCAGCGACAGCGGTGGTGGCTGTGGCAGCTGCATTTGGGAAAGAAAACGAAGGAATGAGAGTAAGAGAGAGTATGTGACTATGCCTCTATGTTCTGCATGAGCTACAGTTGTGAAGGAAAAGTAGAAGGATTTGGGCTGACACCTTTGGATCTTCGGATCAAAATCTTTGAAAGGCAAGTGTTCTGATCCTTTCTATTGCAAGCTTTCTAATCTTTTCTCTTGCAAGTGTTCCTATCCTTCCTATTGCAAGCTTTCTAATCTTTCCTATTGCAAGTGTCCTGATCTTTCCTTACTGCAATTTTACCGCTACATTTGTTTTGAATATGAGGAACTTTGAATTGTTCTAGCCTTTCATTTGATATATCTCCTGTTTAGACGTAACGATTCGAATCTATGCAACTTCTGATATTCTGACCCTTCTACTTTGTTATGGCTATAACTTCATGTATTGACCTCTGATTTGGACAAAACTTATTTGATCAGAATATAGACTCATAAACCTTTCTTTTGATAGCTTATTTTAAGAATTCGGAGTAAGTTTGCCTACCCAAACTTTTGTTTCAAATGAGCCTACAGATTCTACAAAATAGAGATCATAATTTCTGACCTTTTGTTACTGATTTGCCTATAAGTCGATGTTGGAAACTCTGATTTGTTCAAAGCTTATTTCATTGGAGACTAGACTCCTAGATCTTTCTTTGATATATGGATTGAATGATTTAGAGTCCAAATGCCTGCCCAGTTTTCTGTTGAAACCGACCCTGTGAATTCTGTAAAAATTGAGATTTGTTCTTTGATCTTGGGTTACTAAATCTATTGTAACTCTTTGTTGGAAACTTCGATTCATACAAGACTTATTTTATCTGAAAATAAATTGAAATATCTTTCCAATGATATATTTCTGAGTAACTTGGAGCACGATTGATAGTTTGAATCATTTATTCAATGTGCCTCTTGAATTCTATCAGAAATCGAGCTTTGGTCGATTTCGTATATTCTGGTTTCATTTCTTTGGAAATTGACATTCTTTAGCTTTCTTATTCAATTGAGCTTTATATTACTACTTTGAATTCTTGTATGCTCTTGTCCTTAAAATTATTTGCATTCTTGAAAACTGTTGTGTAACGTTTATGCTATATGTATTGACTTATATAGGCACATGTATAACCCATTGTTCCGCATTTGCTTTCGATGTGTGCCTATTCTAGTTTCATTCCTTTGGATATCAAATTCATCTAACCTTCTTATTGAAATTGAGTTGTATGTGATTGCTTGGATTCCAAATGTGCCATTGCTTTCAATTCCTTTCAAATCTGAATACAATTGTGAAAGATTATTGCTTGCATCGTATTGACTTGTAAAGGCACATGTACGTTTTGTTGTTCCACATGTGCTTCTGATATATGCTATTCATTGTTCATACTGTCCTTTTTGTACTCTGGTGTTTGTGGGATTATCTGGACCTTTGCCAGAAATGGTAAAGGGTATGTGCATAGAGCCTGAGATGCTCTGCCGGCCCCCCTCTGACTTCACCTAGACGTGGGTGGATGGAGCTCCCAGACGTGGGAGACTTCTGTCTGGTGGTCATTCAGAAATAGATGATTCACATTCTGTCTGCGGTCTCACTGCACCTTTTGTATGTTTGATATGATATCCAGAGCTTTGGTTATGTGTTTTTGTACATGCTTTGGATAAGAATGATATGAATGCAACGTCAAAGACGACGTTTGAGCTTCTGTTTGGTATTTGTTATTGATATGCTCAGAAATGTTCCATATGTCGTTGATATGCTCCAGAACATTTCATACGCCATTGACAAGCTCCAAAATGTTTCATTTGTTATTGATATGCTCCGAAACATTTCCTTTGCCTTTGTTATGCTCCGAAATGTTTCATTTGCTATTGTTATGCTCCTAATGTTCCATTTGTCATTGATATGCTCCGGAACATTTCATACGCTATTGGTATGCTCCAATTACTCTGTGCTCCATTTGCTATAAACTGATATGTTCTGAAATGTCCTATTTGCCATTGATATGCTCCGGAACATCTCGTACGCTATTGATATGCTCCAATTACTCTATGCTCCATTTGTTATGAACCAAATATGTTTTGAATGACATGACACATACGATTTTGTATCTAATGAGAAGGTATCCTTGAGAATTCTTGTATTCTGCCTTGCATTATGATATCTTACTCGTTTGAAACCGTTTCTTCTATTCTGAATATGCTTTGTCACTTGCTGAGCTGTTTTTAGCTCACTCTGTTGTTATATAAATCTTTCAGGTCAGCTTGTCACTCTTTGAGATGTTTTGAATTGGGCTGAGGCAGTGAAGAGTTATTCAAAATTATGGGCAAGTCTTGTTGGTTATTATGTTATTGTTGTATAAGCATATTTTGTATGTAATGAAATGTTGTCGATGAATCAAAATGGATATACTGTGTAAAAGTATTAGAAGATCTCTCTTATTTGGACTTTCAGAATGTTAAGTCTAGTTTATGATGATATGAACTTGTGGTGAATAATTGGAGTTCTGATTGTATAATTTATTTAGCTTGTGGATTTATAAATGTTGTTCATGTTTGTCAAGTTTGGCTTGGGTTGCCATAAATATGAATTATCGAGTGATGTGATATATGATTATAAACTGCATAGGTTTTATAGATGTGAATTTGATAGAATGTTTTTTTCAGTGTCCTCAAATGTTAGTTTGGATCCTGGATGGATTTGTGATGAAAATTTTAATATCATGTATATTTTTTTGAGGGGCGTGACAAAGGATGTGCTGTATGAGTTCTCCATTCTTTGATACCAGACTTATAGGTTTGGCTATCCCAGATCTAGTATAGTCGGTCACTGGGAGTGGTAGTCAAACTTACGAGGGCTATTGAGTGTCAATAGAGGATCATTCACTCTCGGCGTCATGAGAGAAACATCCCATGTGTTCTTGCTCAGACAAATCCCTAGCCAAAGTCATTCGGGTTGAGAGAGAAAGAGTTCTCTGGGAGAATCCGATTAGAGCAAGATTCGAGTAGAAACCGTGTGGGTTTGATAGCACCATGCTCGATATACGGTCTCTGGGATATTAGATTGATGAGGGACTATTGGTACACGGTAACTGAGGACAGACAGGTCCAATGGATTGGATTCCCCTTTATCATCTGGGGACTACGGCGTAGTGGCCTAGTACGTCCGTAGTCGATGAGTCGAGTGAATTATTACAGAGATAATAATTCACTTAGTTAGAAGAAGTTCTGACAGGTATGACTCACAACTAGCTCGATATTGGGCCTAGAGGGTCACACACATATAGTAGGCATTGTGATGAGTAGAGGTTCGGATATGAGATATCCGATGGAGCCCTTATCTTATTGGATATCCAATAAGCCCCTAAATTATTAGAACCCATAGACGAGATCCAATAAGAGCCCATGAGAGATTATTGGATAGAGATCTACTAATCTAAAAGGCTTGGGTTATTGGATGCAGATCCAATACCCACTAGGGGAGGATCCATTAGAGTTTGATAGGGGACCTCTATAAATAGGAAGGATTCAGAGCCTCATAGGCTAGAGCCTTTGCTTGCCTCTCCTATTCTCATTCCCCTCTCCACCTCATAGCAGGCCTGGAGTTTTTGAGGAGCTTAGTCGTAGCCCTGCTGTGTGGATCACCGCTAGAGAGGAGGACGCTTGACCTCCTTCACCATCTCCTAAAGATCTGCAAGGAAATAGGGATATATGATCTCCCTAGGTAACACAATCTACTCTATACGTAGTTTTAAGTTTCATGGATTTTGCGCACCAATCTTTGCACGACGATGAACATCTCTTTGGGAATCGGGGATTTTTATTTTCTTGTTCTTCCGCTGCGCATGTGATGTCGCCCCCAAGATTTCCCAATAGGTACTGCCCAGTGCAGTGTTAGTGTCAAACTAACACTGCCCCTGGTAGGGTGCTAGGCGGTGGTACCGCCCAGCACAGCCCCCCAAGTGGTGGTACTACCAAACTGGGTGGTGGTACCACCCAATGCAGTGTCAGTGTTAGACTGGCACTAGCGGTGGTACCGCTTGTGCCCGAGAAACCCAGGATGAGATATTTTTAGGCTCCAAGTTTGAATCAACTTGAAGCATATAAATACCCCTCTCATTCCTGGTTAAAACACACAAGTACAGAGAATTTAAAAGTGAGAAAACGCTGCTACAATTTCTTGAGAAATTCCCTCCTCCACTCTAAGTTTAGAATTCTGTAAGAGAGGAGTGAGTGCTTGTAAGGGTTGTCTCCTAAACCAGGGAAAATGAGAAGAGGGGTGTAAAAGGTGGTTGGACTTCGCATATTGAAGGAAGACTAATAGTGGATGCCGGTGGCCTCGGTAGAGGAGGAATCGGCGGAGTAGATGTAGGTCACGACGACTGAACCACTATAAAATTGGCATGTTCTCTGGTTTGCATTTATTTCCTGCCATTTACATACTGCAAACTGAATCTTTACTTGCCTACTGCATTCACTTCATAAACGTACGCTTTCAAAGTTAAGTTTCCGAAATCGATTTTCATCGGAATCGATTTTAATCGAAACGAAACAATTTTTAAGATGTGATTTTACCGTTGCACTAATTCACCCCCCCCTCTTAGTGCTGACCCCGATCCTAACAGTTGCTGCATAAAGACATCTTTAGTTAGAGTCCCCTGTATAAAGGCATTATTAAAGTCCAGTTAGCGTAAGTGCCAGCCCCTGGAGATGGCCAAACTTAGAATAAGTCGAATTGTTGTAGATTTAACTATAGGGCTGAAAGTCTCTGTGAAGTCAACTCCAAGTCGTTGATGAAACCCTTTGGCAACTAAACGAGCTTTGTATCTAGTAACAGACCCGTCTAGGTTCCGCTTAATCCGAAAGGCTCATTTACACCCGATGATATTTTGTGTAGGATGAAATGGCACAAGAGTCCATGGAGAGTTATGGCGTAGGGCATCATATACTTCACACATGGCTTTATGCTAGTGTGGAGATTTTTGGGCTTGAGTGATTGTGGTAGGTTCGCTGGTCTCAGGAGAGGATTGTGTGAGAGCATGTAGGTCGAGAACCTTGTTGAATCTCGTATTTTGATGATGAAACCAATTGATAATTATATTTATGTTTTAATCTATATTTTGAGTGACATAGGATGCTTTGATCAAGATGAGACAATTAAAGCAGGAAAAATCATGTTGTGTTGGAGGAACATGTCAGAAGATTGGACGTCGGGCCGGTAGATCGGTCGACGTATCGATAGAAGGCTTCGGGTCGTGGACTCGGACATCGGGCTAAGAAGAGCAGGTATTGTGCCAAGGATATCGGAGTTATAGAGTCAACATGCCGAATGGAAAATGGGCCGTAGGAGAGGATGATGCGCCAAAGAATAGTACGAAGCGTCGAGGGACCAATGATATGCTAGACAACTTGGTTAATTGCATAGGATTAATTATCTCAATCGAAGTTTTATTTTACATGTGCAGGATTAACTACGATGGAAGTAAGACATGCAGCAGGAGTTGCATCGGAGTCAAGACTATGATCACGTTGGGAGTTCGAGAGTTCGACGGAAGTCTAGACGGTCGTCGGAGGTTCTGCGGGAACAAATCCGAGAAGTCCAGGAGCTTGCCAAAGAAGCTTGTCGGAACTCGCCAAGTGGATCGTCGCAAGTCCAGGAGTTTGTTGGAAGTCCGCTGGAGCATCGCCGAAGGTTCGTCGGATGTTCATCGGAAGCTTACCAGAAGAAACAATTGATGCACCGGAGCAAGTTGTAGTAAATATCTTAAGAAATATCATAGTTAGCATGCAGATTAAATTAGGAATGGGAGATGATCCCATTAATTTAATCTGGGGGCAATTGGGCCCTTAATAGACCCAAATTGGGCCAAATGGATCAACCCATTTGGACTAGAATTCCTGCCAAGTGGTGGCACCGCTAGGGTCGGCGGTGGCACCACCCAAGAGATGGTCTCCCAGGAAAGCTGGGTGGTGCAACCGCATAGGTCAAGCGGTGGCATCGCTTTGGCTCAGTCTCCGAACGAGAGTGGGCGGTGGTACCACCCCTATCAAGTAGTGGTACCGCCTGGGCTCAGTCTCCGAGCGAGACTAGGTGGTGGAACCACCCCAATCAGGAGGTGGCACCGTCAGAGCTCAGTCTCCGAGCTCTGTCAAGCAGTCGTACCGCCCAGTCTGGCGGTAGTACCGCCAAGACCCCAAAAATCTGGGAGGTGACATTTTTTAGCTCCAAATTCAAACCAGTTTATGGCCTATATATACCCCACCCTCTCCTGCATGAAAGGGCACTGAAAATCCAATCTTACTCTGTGATTTTTAGAGCTCAAAAGTGTTGTAAAGGCTAGAAGTTCTCCTCCCTCTTTTCTTTCAAGTTTTGATCTTTCATGAGAGGAGAGAAATTCTATAATGGTTGTCTCCTAAGCCCGTCAAAAGGAGTGAAACTGTAAAAGGGTGGTTGGCCTTCGCCTATTGAAGGAAGGCCTTTAGTGGACGTCGGTGACCTTGTCGGAGGAGGAAGCCGAAAGTAGATGTAGGTCACGTTTGACCGAACCACTCTAAAATCTGGTTTACATTTCCTTTGTGTTATTTATCTTAACTACAAACTACCTTCCTTACTTTACTTCAAATATATTTTCGTAAGCTTTCAAAGTTATTATCTGCATGAAATGACTTTTACGTCGAAATCGGATTTCAACGTACGAACGTTGTTTCAATCGTCGAAAGTTTTTCGCTGCACTAATTCACCCCCCCCCCCCCCCCCCCCCTCCTCTCTTAGTGCTCTTGATCCTAATAGTTAGTATCAGAGCCTCGTTATTTCTTACTTGGATTAACACCCAAGAGAAATGGCTCTTTTCAGCATTCAAGAGGGTCACTCTCTCATTCGTCCTCCCTTCTTCAATGGGACGGACTACACTTATTGGAAAACTCGAATGAGAGTTTTCTTGCTTTCGTTGGATTTGAATTTATGGCACATTGTCGAATCCGGTTTTAAAATGTCTTCTCTTCCAATGAAAGATTGGAATGATTTGGAGAAGAAGACATTTTCTTTAAATACTAGAGCTATGAACACTCTATTTGGCGCCTTAGATAAAACGGAGTTTAATCGGGTTTCTTTGTGCGAAACGGCTTTCGATATTTGGCGCACTCTTGAAATCACACACGAAGGCATAAGTAGTGTAAAAGAATCTAAAGTAAATTTTTTGATGCATGATTTCAAGCTTTTTCGAATGAAGCCAAGCGAAACCATTGTTGACATGTACACCTATTTTACGGATGTCGTCAATAGTTTAAAAGCTTTTGGCAAATGTTTCTCGAATTTTGAACTTGTTAGTAAAGTTTTACGATCACTTTCTAAAGCTTGGGAATCAAAAGTAATGGTAATATAAGTAACAAAATATTTAAATATTTTTCCACTTGAAGAACTAATTGATTCGTTGATGACATATGAAATGGTGCACAATGCACATGATGAATAAAACAACATTCCAAAGAACAGGAAGGATTTGGGACATAGAACATTTGAAGACCACTCGAGCATAAGCTCAAGTGATTGTGAACAAGAACTATAAATGAAATCTAAAAAGTTCATAAAATAAAAATTAAAAAGTAAAAAGAACGGAACTACTTGCTTTGAATGCAAGAAAAGAATACATCTTGGGATGAATCAAGCTCCTCCAAAGACGATGAGAAAATCAAGAAAGGCAAGGTGGCAAACTATGCCTTAAGGACATTCAACGATGAGGTAATCGAAACCCCCTTAATTTATTTTAAAATTACTTGATATTTCTCATGATGCATTTTCTTTTTTTTAGTTTAGAATTAATTTTCTTGAAAATTACATGTTTTATAATTAAAATACAAAAATTAGGAATAGTGCTTATCATTCTAGTAATTTTGAAAATAATCATGAAAATTACATGTTTCTGATAAACAAAATGATTAAAAATGCCTTATGAAATCATGCTATATGTGGTTAAGAAGTAATAATGTATATCATATTTGATTAACATTGTTGAATGGTATCATGTTTGATTAACTAGTTTCTCGATTTTGATGAAATCATGTTTGATTTGAAGTAATGCATAATGATGTAATGAAAATATTAAATGCTTTTGAAACCATGATTAACGATTTTATGCTTGAGATTTTAAAAATTATACATGATGATTTGGCCTTGATGGTTTTTATGACGAAATTCATTTTTCGATCCTAAAAGTTAATGCATGTTTTTATTTGGCATAAAAGAAAAGAACATGCATGTATAAAATAAATCACACGAATTAAAACAACTAAAAAGTGGAAAAGTTTCTTCTTGAAAAATTTATTTTTCTAACTTTATTGATTTTTCAAAAAGGGAAATTAATGAATCTATTTGTATTACTTTTGTGAATCTCTTGAAAATGATCTTGATTTGATAATTTAAATGAGCTTTATCTTGATTTTTTAAAATTTATAAATTGAGATTTCTTATGCTTAATTCAAGATTTTATATCCATGAATTAATATCTTGTTCTCTTACAAGATTGAATGAATTCTATCTATATCATGATCTCCTATGAATTCTTTTTATTTTTTATTTAAAGTGGAGATTTGTCAAAATAAATCATGTCTTTTGGTATTCAAATGATTTTATCTTTCATGACATGATGTGATTGTATTTATGGCTTTTATGCCTTGAAATGATTAAAATATTTTACACTATTTTGTTCTTCCCTTCTTGTTTCTTATTTACAATGATAAAATGGGGAGAAATTTTGATCATGCATGGTAGGATATAATTGCTATAATGAGAATTTTATACAATTACATGCCTTAATAACATGTTGGAAATTATGTGTTTTGGATACAAAAATTTCCATGATAATAAGTATGTTTTATCTTCATGATTGAATTTGAAAATCTATAGCAAAACCTTGTCCGAATGCATGAAAGTGTTAAATTTCATTTTCAGATTTTCTTGATCCTAACATGATTTAGTATTTCTCTTCCGGACTTAATGTAGCTTTCATAAGCATATGTCATATCGAGTTTGTTTCATATCATTGATTTTTGACATATAGAATCAATTAACAAATGCATCTCTCATAGACTTATCGTGTGAAAAATATTTTTTTTCGAGAAATGGATTTGATGAAATGTTTCCTTCTTATGAATTCGTTCTTGAAAAAGGAAGATCTTTTTTAACATTTGCAAGGATTTGATTCATATACATATCTTGATCCTTACAAAAATGAATCTTGATCCTTGCAAAAATAGATTTGATCCTTGCAAAAATGAAAATAAATATTTGCATCATGTTTGATGATTTTATATTTTAATAATATGCATGATGAGTTGCAGTGATGATTGATTTATTTTTAATATCATGCATAAAAAAAATAAAATGTAAGGTTTTGAAATTGTGTATGTTTTGATTTGAATATATAATGATGCACAAATCAGATTGATACGTACCTTTGTCATAATCTGAAAATTGATATAAGGGTCTTCCCTTCTTTTTGACAATGATAAAGGAGGAGTAAGAATTTCTAGCGTGAATATCATGAAAAGAGGCAAACTAGCTAGCTTGCACAATTCAAGACGAAAGCAAAAATTGCACTTCTCCAAAGAGAAGAAATTGCTATCTTGAACATCACCGATAATTGATAGCTTGAAATCTCAAGAAAAAGCAAAAATGTGCTATCTTGCCTATCTCAATATGCTAAATATGCTAAACTTGCACTTTGCAATGGAAGCAAAATTGCGAGCTCAAACATTGCAAAGGAAGCAAAAATTGGCTAGCTTGCAACTTGCATATTTCAAGAAGCAAGAGTTGCCTTCTTGAACATATTTAATTTGCTATCTCAAAAGAAGCAAAAGTGCTATCTTGTATGTTGTAAAAATTACGTATCTAAAACTTGATAACTTGAATGTTCTAAGCATGATGTAACACTTGCTAAATTTTCTAGCTTCAAAACTACATGATGATAAAACTTAATATTATGTTTATCATACAATGAGTTGAACTAACATTACAAACACATTAGAGTTGGACTTCTCTTTTTTGTTGATGACAAAGGGGGAAGAGTATGATGTTATGCATGAGTTTATGCATAAGTTCATGATGACGTGTTGCAAGTATTCATGATGAATATTGCAATGACTTTAATTCAGTTTGAATTCAAGGTTCTATCAATATGACATATTGATAGGGGGAGTTTGTTTAAACTCCGGGAGTTAAGTTTAACTTCATCATCAATTAGTTGTCATCATAAAAAAGGGGGAGATTGTTGAATCTCATATTTTGATGATGAAACCAATTGATAATTGTGTTTATGTTTTAATCTGCGTTTTGAGTGACGTAGGATGCTTCGATCAGGATGAGACAATTAAAGTAGGAAAAATCATGTTGTGCTAGAAGAACATGTCATAAGATTGGACGTCGAACCGGTGGATCAGTCGACGTATTGATAGAAGGCTTCGGGCCGTAGACTCGAGCATCGGGCCAAGAAGAGAGGGTATTGTGCCAAGGATATCGGAGTTGCGGAGTCAACTAGTCGATTGGGTAATAGGTCGCAGGAGAGGATGATGCATCGAATAATCGGACGAAGCGTCGAGGGACCAATGACATGCCAGACAAATTAGTTAATTGCTTAGGATTAATTGTCTCGATCGAAGTTTTGTTTTACATGTGCAGGATTAACTACGATGGAAGTAAGAAATGTAGCAGGAGTTGCACTGGAGTCAAGACTATGATCACGTTGGGAGTTCGAGAGTTCGACGGAAGTCCGGACGGTCGTCGAAGGTTCTACGGGAACAAATCCGAGAAGTCCAAGAGCTTGCCAAAGAAGCTCGTCGGAACTCGCCAAGTGGATCGTCGCAAGTCCAGGAGTTTGCCGGAAGTCCGTCGGAGCATTGCCGAAGGTTCATCGGATGTTTGCCGGAAGTTCGCCGGAAGCTCGCCGAAAGAAGCGATTGACGCACCGGAGCAAGTTGTAGTAAATGTCTTAAGAAATATCGTAGTTAGCATGTAGATTAAGTTAGGAATGGGAGGTGATCACATTAACTTAATCTGGGGGCAATTGGGCCCTTGATAGACCCAAATTGGGCCGAATGGATCAACCCATTCGGACTAGAATTCCTGCCAGGTGGTGGCACCGCCCAGGAGATGGTCTCCCAGGAAATCTGGGCGGTGCAACCGCCCAGGTCAAGCGGTGGCACCGCTTGGGCTTAGTCTCCGAGCGAGACTGAGCTGTGGTACTACCCCTATCAAGCTGTGGTACCGTCTGGGCTCAGTCTCCGAGCAAGACTGGGCAGTGGAACCACCCCAGTCAGGTGGTGGCACCGCCAGAGCTCTGTCTCCGAGCTCTGTCAGGCGGTCGTACCGCCTAGTCTGGCGGTAGTACCGCCAGGACCTTAGAAATCCAAGAGGTGACATTTTTTAGCTCCAAATTCAAACCAGTTTGGGGCCTATATATACCCCACCCTTTCCTGTATGAAAGGGCACCGAAAATCCAATCTTACTCTGTGATTTTTAGAGCTCAAAAGTTTTGTAAAGGCTAGAAGTTCTCCTCCCTCTTTTCTTCCAAGTTTTGATCTTTCAAGAGAGGAGATAAATTATGTAAGGGTTGTCTCCTAAGCCCATCAAAAGGAGTGAAACTGTAAAAGGGTGGTTGGCCTTCGCCTATTGAAGGAAGACCTCTAGTGGACATCGGTGACCTCGTCGGAGGAGGAAGCCGAAAGTGGATGTAGGTCACATTTGACTGAACCACTCTAAAATCTGGCTTGCATTTCCTTTGTGCTATTTATCTTAACTGCAAACTGTCTTCCTTACTTTACTTCAAATATGTTTTCGTAAGCTTTCAAAGTTATTATCTACACGAAATGACTTTTACGTCGAAATCAGATTTCAACGTACGAACGCAGTTTCAATCGTCGAAAGTTTTCCGTTGCAATAATTCACCCCACCCCCCCCCCCTGTAATATCCCTCACTTTTGAAAATTTATTAATAAGGATTTATATGTAACTTGTAGGATCTATATGTAAATATAGAAATTTTAAGGACTAAACTGTTAAGTTACAAAAAAATAAAAAAATAAAAAAAAACCAAAAATTTCGGCTTTATCCCATCGCCTCCCACGCTCTGTTCCCGAAACAGAGAGAGGAGCTGTGGGGCATGGGGAGAAGAAGAAGAAACAGAGGGAAAAGAAGAGAAGTAGAAGAGGAGAAGAAGAAAAGAAGAAGAAAAGAAGAAGAAGAGGAAGAGAAGAAGAAGTGGTTGTGATACCTCTATTTCCTGCAGGGAAACAGAGGAGAGGGCGTGTGTGACGCCGGGGAGAAGGAGGGAAGAAGAAGAGGAGAAGAAGAGAAGGGAAAGGAGGAGCTGCAGCTGCGGCGTTGGCAGCTGCAACTGGAAGAGAAGGTGAGGAAGAAGAGAAGAAGAAGAAAGGAAGGAGAAGGAAGAAGGAGAAGAAGAGGGAAAAGAGAGAGAAGAGGGAAAGGAGTGAGAGGTGGCAGCAGCTAGGGCTGCAGCACCTCTGTTTCCTGCAGGTGGAAATAGAAGAGAGGTGTGGGGCGTTCGAAGAGGAGAAGAAGAAGAAGAGGAAGAGAAGAAGAAGAGGAAGCAAGAGAAGAGGTTGTGATACCTCTGTTTCCTGTAGAGGAAACAGAGGAGAGGGTGTGTGTGACACCGGGGAGGAGGAGGGAAGAAGAAGAGGAGAAGAAGAAGAGAAGGGAAAGGAGGAGCTGCGGCTGCAGCGGTGGCAGTTGCAGCTAGAAGAGAAGGAGAGGAAGAGAAGGTGAGGAAGAAGAGAAGAAGAAGAAAGGAAGGAGAAGGAAGAGGATAAGGGAAAGAAGCAGCTGCGACTGTAGCTGTGGCAGCTACAGCTGTGGCAGGGAAAGAGGAAGAGGAAGGAAGAAGGGAAGGAGAGGAAGAAGAGAAGGGGAAGAAGGGGCTACGGCTGCGGCGATGGCAGCTGCAGCTGGAAGAGAAGAAGGAGAGGAAGATAAGCAGGGGAGGAAGAAGAGGCTGCGGTTGTGGTGGCTGCGGCCATGGCTGCGACTGCGACTGCGGCAGTTGCAGCTAGGAAAGAAACGAAAGGAAAGGGGGAAAAAGGGGCTGCGGATGGGATTGCGGCCGCGGTAGCAACGACTACGTATGCAGCAGATGTGTCTGCAAAAGAAGGGGAGGAAGAAGGTAGTGCGGTGGAAAGGGTTGTGACTGTGGCAGCAGCAGCGGCGGTGGCTGTGGTAGCTGCATTTGGAAAAGAAAATGAAGGAATGAGAGTAAGAGAGAGCAGATGACTATGCCTCTATGTTCTGCATGAGCTACAGTTATAGAGGAAAAAGAGAAGACATATAGAAAATGAAACAGGGAGAGGACACGGAGGAAAAGTAGAAGGATTTGGGCTAACACCTTCTTTGGATCTTCGGATCAAAATCTTTGAAAGGCAAGTGTTCCGATCTTTCCTATTGCAAGTTTTCAATTCTTTCCTATTGCAAGTGTCCTAATCTTTTCTTACTATAATTTTATCTCTACATTTGCTTTGAATATAAGGAACTTTGAATTGTTCTAGCCTTGCATTTGATATATCTCCTGTTTAGACGTAACGATTCGAATCTGTGCAACTTCTGAGATTCTAACCTTTCTACCTTGTTATGGTTATAACTTCATGTATTGATCTCTGATTTAGACAAAACTTATTTGATCAGAATATAGACTCATAAACCTTTCTTTTGATAGCTTAATTTAAGAATTCGGAGTAAGTTTGCCTACCTAAACTTCTGTTTCAAATGAGCCTACAGATTCTGCCAAACAAGGATCGTAATTTCTGACCTTTTGATACCGAGCTGCCTATAAGTCGATGTTGGAAACTCCGATTTGTTCAAAACTGATTTCATTAGAAACTAGACTCGTAGATCTTTCTTTTGTTATATGGATTGAAAGAATTGGATTCCAAACACCTGCCCAGTTATCTGTTGAATCTGACCTTATGAATTCTGCCAAACAGAGATTTTGTTCTCCTACCCTTGTTTACCAAATTATTTGTAACTCTCTCTATTTGACAGTTCAATTCATATGAATCTTGTTTTATCTGAAAGTATAATCCAATGATATATTTTTGAGTAAATTAGAGCACGATTGATAGTTTGAATCATTTGTTCAATGTGCCTCTTGTATTCTGCCAGAAATCGAGCTTTGGTCGATTTCTCATATTCTGGTTTCATTCCTTTAGAAATTGATATCCTTTAGCTTTCTTATTTAATTGAGCTTTATATTACTGCTTTGAATTCTTGTATGCTCTTGTCCTTAAAATTATTACATTCTTAAAAACTATTGTGTAACGTTTGTGCTATATCGTATTGACTCATATAGGCACATGTATATCCCATTGTTCCATATTTGCTTTCGATATGTGCCTATTCCAGTTTCATTTTTTTGGATATTAAATTCATCTAACATTCTTATTTGAATTGAGCTATATATGATTGCTTGGAATCCGTGTGTACTCTTGCCTTCATTTCCTTACAAATATGAATACATTTGTAAAAGATTATTGCTTGCTTCGTATTGACTCGTAAAGGCACATGTACGTTTTATTGTTCCGCGTGTGCTTCCGATATGTGCTATTTATTGTTCATACTGTCCTTTGTACTCTGGTGTTTATGGGATAATGTGAACCTTTGCTAGAAATGGTAAAGGGAGTTATGCATAGAGCCTGCGATGCTCTGCCGGCCCCCTATGACTTCACCTAGACGTGGGTGGATGGAGCTCCCAGACGTGGGAGACTTCTGTCTGGTGGTCATTCAGAAATGGATGAATCACATTCTGTCTATGGTTCCACTACACCTTCTGTATGTTTGATATGATACCCAAAGCTTTGGTTATGTTTTTCTATACATGCTTTGGATAAGAATGATATGAATGCAACGTTAAATTCGACGTTTGAGCTTCTGTTTCGTATTTGTTCTTTGATATGCTCCGAAATGGTTCATATGCCATTGATATGCTTTGAAAGGTTTCACATACCATTGATATGTTCCGAAATGTTTCATTTGTTATTGATATGCTCCGAAACATTTCATACCCCATTGATATGCCCCGAAATGTTTCATCTATTATTGTTACGCTTTGAAATGTTCCATGTCATTGTTATGTTCCGGAACATTTCATACGCCATTGATATGCTCCGAAATGCTTCATCTGCTACTGTCTCAAATTATTGTTCACAATACCCTTTTGTACTCTGGTGTTAGTGGGATTATTTGGACCTTTGCCAGAAATGGTAAAAGGTATGTGCTTAGAGCCTGTGATGCTCTAGATTATGTTTGGTGGTCATTCAGAAATGGATGGACCATATTATGTTTGGAATCCCACTTCACCTTCTATATGTTTCATCTGTTATTGTTACGCTTCAAAATGTTTCATATGTTATTGATATGCTCCGGAACATCTTGTATGCTATTGATATGCTCCAATTACTCTATGCTCCATTTGCTATGAACCGATATGTTCTGAAATGTCCTATTTGCCATTGATATGCACCAGAACATCTCGTACGCTATTGATATGCTCCAATTACTCTGCGCTCTATTTGCTATGAACTGATATATTCTAAGATGTCCTATTTGCCATTGATATGCTCCGGAACATCTCGTACGTTATTGATATGCTCCAATTACTTTAAGCTCCATTTGTTATGAACCAAATATGTTTTGAATGACATGACACATATGATTTTGTATCTAATG